>NC_140474.1:1181255-1233755 GCF_051167445.1 Perissodus microlepis | reverse complement strand
CACACACTCACACACATACACACACACACACTCAGATATACACACACTCACATATACACACATACACACTCACATACACACTCACACACTCGCACACACTCACACACACTCACATACACACACACACACACTCACATATACACACACTCACATATACACACATACACACTCACACACTCGCACACACTCACACACACTCACATACACACACACACACACTCACATATACACACACTCACACACACTCACATACACACGCACACACTCACACACACTCACACACATACACACACACACACACACTCACACACAGACACACACACTCACACACTCACACACACACTCACACACACTCACATACACACACACTCACACACACACACAGACACACACAGTGACGTGCTGAGCCCAGAGCACCATGTGACTCTGTGGCGCTCCCTCTGTGTAGCCGTCATGGCCGTGCAGTCGCCTTCAACCACACTGAGATTCTGAGCGCGGTGCTGTTGCTGCTCTGAACTGTTGCTACAAGTTTCCTCCTAAATATTCGATGAAGCACGATGGAGTGGTGTTATTGTGTTTAAGAACATCTCAGGCAGGTGTAGCTACAAAGCGGCGCCCGAGGGCTGAGGTGCACAGTGCCATGAACATCGGCGGCGCTCTCCTGATTCAGTAAGTGCGGCGCTGCAAACCTCCTCTGGCATCAACATCAGCTCATAAGCTGTCTGCTGGGAGCTTCATGAGCTCGGCTGTAACGTCCTGGACTTGTATTCATGTAGTGCAGCAAAGACCTGGATCGTGGAGCCGCGACCAGCCACCAGTCCACATGAACCACTGCAGACAAAGAAGGACAGATAATGCTCTGGCACGCCTACCAGCCTGTTGGCTTCAGCTCAGGGGCATAATTTCCAGGGGGGTTAGGGGGGTTATGACCCCCCCGATGATCAGACCCAACCAATATAGCCCCCCCAATAGAATAATGAATTATCTTGCATAAATAGGCTGGTTTATTTTCTGTACTCGTTTCAGTTATTACCAGCAAAACAGTTGCATGTTTAATCATCTGGGAATTTACCCAGATTTATTTATTTAGACAGAGATCTCGACCCCCCCCAATGTTCAGCACAAAGTTACGCCGATGCTTCAGCTGGATCAGAAATGCTCAACAACCCTCAGCTAGCTAATGCTAACACGATTAACATTATTTGATTGGAAGCCAAACGTCCATGTTGGCCTACTTCAATATCACGCTGGATCTGAGCGAGCAGCAGCAGGACCGCAGCTCCCGATGCTGCAAAAAGGCTGTCAGTCACACATTAGTGTCACATGATCAGGTGTGCCCTGATATTTTGGTTTCCCACAGGTACAAAACCTTTAAAAGCCGTTGCTTTTACAGGAAGCGGGTCGTGTTAGAGTTAGCCGACACGTTTCTCAAAGTGCTTCTTTATTTTGTTTCAGACACGTGCGTCAGACATACAAAGCACCGACGCGGGGCCACGTGACCTCGATATTGCTGCCACGATAAAATCACGGAGGAAAATCTTCCTGAAGCGCACAAAAAGAAATCAGTCAGATTACCTGTGAACGTCTGTCAGTCTGCCGTGATAAGACCGTACAGGTGGTTCGGGTTCACCTGACTCAAAATGGAAATAATCTGATATATTTTCAGACACTTAGTCTGCAGCTCTGCGTCTGATCGCGGCGCTACAGGACATTACCCACCATCCCCTGCTCCAGAACGTGTCGAGGCATCTCGTATGGAGGCAGTCTTGTAGATGTGAGACAGGAATGAAAGATAAGATGATATCAGAGCTCCCCCCTGCTGTCTGCTAGTTCGGGTTATCACAGGAAGACCACAGTTACACCTGCAGGTTACATGAAGGTGTTTGGGTTTAACCCCACAGAAATATGTCTGACTGATAAAGAATCAGGCGGGACATGCTCAGCAGAAAGACAAAGGCTTCAACCCGAGTTTAAGGTCAGGCCAGACTAAACGATGCCGAGCTGCAGGACACATGATGGAGATGTTCCCGAGTGTGTGAGTCACTCAGGAATCACTGCAGACAAATCAAGACGGTGACATCACAGGTGATGGGTTTGGCTGCGGGTGTGACGACGTCCTGAAGAACAGTCACAGCTGCACTTTATAATGCAGCTGTTTACCCTGTTATTAGATTATTACCTATAAATACTCACTGGAATACAAGCTGCTAACAAGAAGACACACGAGGCTGTGGCAACATTTTATGTAGTATTAGAAGTATAACTGAAAGAAGAGATGGTTACACTGTAAGCAGTTTAAAGTACTGAGTAATTTCTGATATTTCCCCTTTCTTACCCTGTAAGTACGCTGGCTCTGCATTATGGAGTCGACTAACTTTGCCTAACAGTGACTGTGAAAGAAAAACCGCAGGCCTGCAGATTCTCAGGGTAGGAAACAGAGATCAGGCCTTCAAACATCGTTAACTACTCCTCTCATCTCTGTGCAGGTGTGCCACTGCAGCGGGAAGTCTTTGTGTCACTGCGATGGGGTCAAAGGTCAGAAGGTGAGGTCTCCACCTGAACACACTGACACAGAACCAGGACCAGAATCAGTCTGATTCTGGTCTGTGTTTCTGCCACATGCAATTTAAATGAAGGTGTTACTGAAGTGCATTAAGGAGGTTTAGCCGTTTTTACACTGAGGCTCACAGGTAACATGTGACCGACCAGCAGGTGTCCAGCTGAGGGCTCTGCTCTCATGTAGGGATGGGTATCGTTTAGGTTTTGACCGATACCAGTACCAAACCGGTACTTTTGAAACGGTGCCGGTGCTTAAACGGTGCTCGAACCGGTGCTTAAAGAATGGAGAACACAAACTTTGTCCAAAAACCTCTCATGTTCAGCTGTTTTTTTGTAAAAAGATAACAATGTTAGCCTTTTCTGCAGCTATGGGGCATATATGGTATCACTCTTGGCTGGAAGCAGTGCTTAAACATGGAAAAAAACACAAACTTTGTCCAAAAACCTCTCATGTTTAACTGTTTCCCACTTTTTCTTTGGTCATTTTAGCCTTTTTGGCCAGGGTGAAGGGAGCATCTGCCATCAAACAAGAAGACAGCTGCATGTAGCTACGACGGTGTTTGCTAGTTCACCTTACGTGCATTAATGTAATAACGTGGTTAGCCTACTCAACGTAAATTACACACCAACAACATTAAGCTACTCACGCAGAGAAGAACGGCTGCTGCTGCATCATCATCCTCATCATTTCTGCTACACTGGCAGGGCTAGCGGCCAGGACTCTCCTCTTCGGGTTCTTGGGGGATGTTGCTAACTCCGGGTCCGATAACAGGCACCACACCCGCAGTAGATGTGCACGGTGTGAGGTCTCGCAGCAAACTATCAAATACGGCGCATTTCTCAGCTTTTAACAAAACGCTATACGTCGCCAGGTGTTTCATCAGATTCGAGGTGTTACCTCCTTTGACAGTATCACAGTATCAGCTTAAAGCACTTGTTGCAGGCTGCTGAGTTTGCATCTTTTGCTGTGAAGTACAGCCAGACTTTTGACCGCTTCGCCTTGGGCATTTTTAATCTGTAGCTCTGCTCTAAAAGAACGTACGTACCTGGACCCGCCTACTATCCTTGGAAAGGTCAAATGATTGGCTGGAATCCAAAGTGTATGACATCTCAGGAAAAAAAAGCACCGAAATAAAGCACCGAAATGTGCGCTGCTTTTCGGTCTGGTTACTACCGTTTATGTCAGAACACCGGATACCGGTACCCATCCCTACTCTCATGGTCTCGTGGCAGATTAACTCGAACTCAAGTCCAAACTGTTTAACCTTGAGTGACGACCAACAGACTGAAGGAGGCCGTCATTAGGCTGAAAACCTAAAAGAATCCAGTCAGAGAAACTCTAAGAAGAATGAGCGCTCTGAGCAGCGACACCAGAAGATCTGGAAGATGACAGAAGGGATGCAAAACAAAGTGCACAAGTATCCGCAGAGTTTTACGAGGTACAGAAAAGACGGCCACGTCAGTCAGCTGATCCTGGAGCAGCCTTTCAGCCACAAACACGCTGCAGCTGCAGCTGCTGCAGGACCTGCAGAGCAGCTCAGGAAGCAGCGGTGATGACTGCGGGTTTAGATATAAACTTTATATACTGCATATAGATGTAAAGTTTGATCTTAAGTGGCCATACACACTTACAATAAATCCACACCTGAGCACACACCTGTCATATTCAATCATTTTATGAAACTGATGCTGACCAGTCTGACGGGTCTTAGATCTACATCCCTGCTGGTTTTTGCAGGTCTGAAGTGGCTTCATTTTTCATCTTTGGTGAAGTTTTGTCTGTTGTTACCAGCCAATGAGTGCAGCGGCCACGCCGCGTGCCACGCCCCCTTTTCAGTGTCCATGTTAGAACGACCTGCAGATAGGACACACTTGTGCATCCTCCTGCGGCCTCCTCTCTCCTCCGGATGCATTTTGGAAACCGGGACGTTCCCCATCACGGAGCGCCGATGTCAGATTCACAGAGGAGGCGTCAGCCAATCACTGATGAATATCTTGCAGTAGCCCCTCCCTCTGATAACAGTATTTTGCGGCCGTTTTTATTATGGAGGAAAATAGAGCGGAGCTGGTGGATGTGCCAGGTGATGAAGGGCTGCTGATGTGGTCTCTGATCCTCTGATCAGATTTACCAGTTCCAGCTCAGATCGGGTTGTTTTTCATGATTTTGTGATTTCGCCTGAAACAAACTTTTCAGTTTTTGCTGCTTTAAATGGCGTCAAGTCTCCGAGCTGCAGCTCACAAGAGCGTGCAGGTCGGAGCAGAGCTGCAGGGAACTCTGCGGTCCTTTGTGTCTCACGCACCTGAGACCACCCAGGTGTGAGCTCTGTGATCACGGGTGTGTTCACGAGGAGAAAGAAAGAAAGGCCGGTTCCTCTCTGCTGAGCGTGAAATGTCCCTTTGTTATTCCCGGCACCTGAGTGCCCGGAGGCCACAACCAGGAAGACTGAGCTGCCTGGATCGACTCTGCTGCTCTCTGCTGCCCCTCTGTGGACAGCAGGTGAGCTGACTTACCTGAACTCTCTGATTCTGTCAACAGGGTGAAAAAGGTTTCCCCGGGGAAACTGGTCTTCCTGGAAACATTGGCTATCCTGGAAAAGAGGGCGATCAGGGCAAACTAGGAGAAAAGGTAACAGACATCTCCTCTTTCTTCTTCTTATTGTTATTGTCATATCGAGTCCCTGCACAGTCCTCTTTATACTTTTATTATATTATTTTATTACAAAGTTTCTTTTTAAATGGAAATCCCATCATTAAACATCCAAGTTTGTCTGGGAATATTTTTGATGTTTGTAGGTTTAAAATCACATTTCAGTCAGATTTAGTTTGAAACGTGGTCAGTTTCACACTCGTGAAAATAAACGCTGTGTTTTAGTGTAAAACTGAGGAGGAGGTGAGAGTGAGTCTGACTCAATCACTACTTTCTGTTTGGAGCAGTCACATGACAGCTCAGTCACATGACAGCTCAGTCACATGACGGCTCAGTCACATGACAGCTCAGTCACATGACGTGTCAGGTCCTGATGCTGCTCTGATTCTTGATCGTTGACCATGTCACACCTTTCTCACTGTGAACCCAGAGTTGAATGGAGATCATTTAATGTTTTCTTCTTCTTTTGCTTAGGGTGAACTGGGACCTGCAGGAAGTCCGGGTCTGAAGGGTGCCCGGGTATGACGGCCTTTACTGTTTATCCCACTGAACCTTTCCTCTTTTGGCTGCTTCCACGTCAGAGTCATAGATGGGACCGTATCTGGATGAAAGCTCAGTTATCACATAAAACAAGCTGGCACAGATGCTAATGCTAATCAGAGCTCACTACCATCCAGATAAATGCTCAAGCTTCACCTAAGCTCTCGCTCAGCCTTCGTAGACGGTCTGTTACTACAGTAACCTCACAGCGGCCGAGTTATTGGTCACACGATGTCATTAAAAATGCTCCAATAGGTTCCAACAGCACAAACACGGCCCAGAGGTCCAGTTCAGGTGAAGCCAGCTGGCAGCTAGTAGTGGGGGAGGTCATTTTGATTTTTTTAAGCCTAAATTTTCCCTGATTTTAGCATCATTTCAGACACATTTACCAAAAAATGTCCTGCTGATGTTGTTCTGAACTTCTCAAACCATCAGGGTTTGCCGGGAGAACCAGGTTTCCCAGGAGCTCCGGGACTGCCGGTACGGACGCTCACCACACACAGAACACATTAAATATACAGCACAGTAGACTGTAGGCTCCATACCTATTAGATCCTAATACGTATGGAAGTAACATGAAGAATATGTAATGATACATAATGATAATATAGTTTAACTTAACATTTAATACATTTCTGGATGCATTTATTTCTCAGGGACTGCACGGACACAAAGGACCGATCGGTCGACCAGGAATCCCAGGATGCAACGGGACGAAGGTAGAAATCGCGGCTTGGCAGAAGGCAGATCGAATGATCTTTTTTTCTCTCATCTCCGGAGTTTTATATTCCTCTCTTCCTGCGCTCGCTGAGCCTCACACTCTCATCCCTGCAGCTAGTTATAGACCAGCTGTGGAAAACTGTAAAAAACCTGAAAACTGTGATTTGCAAATGTTACAGATGCACATTTTATTCACAACAGAGCAAAACTAAGAGAATTTAGCATTTTCATTTTGAATTTGTCTCAAAAAGGCAATAAAAGTCTGTCACAGTCGCTGATACTAAAATGAAACAGCTGGAGGGATAACAGGCAAAAAAGAACGTTTTGCAGATGCAGAGGTGCATCAACCTGCAAAAAACTAGATCTGCAAACTATTTCACAATGTTTGAATGTCAATGAAAACAATGATGCAGATGTTAAATATCTCGTCAACAAAACATTAAAAGATTCTAAGGCTGAGAATCAGTGTTGGATGTGTGTGATCGTCAGGCCTTCACGCAGCACGGCATTAACTGCAGACACGATTGTGTGCTGGAAATTAGTGCACGCGCTCAGAAACGCTTCCAGAAATCAGCCCGCCATCCACACATGCAGGTTAAAGCTGCAGAAAAGAAGCCGCGGTGACCATGATTAATCCTGTGGTGGCTTATTATAAACACATAAGCTGGCTTACCCAGTATGTACAAGGCTGTTATTCTGAAACTTTTACAGGAACTTGCCAACAATTAAATTGAACTTTTTCATCTTTTTGACAAGCTGTTTAAAAAGCTAGTTACGCCAATAACACTGGGCAGGGAGATATACTTGTGTATCATCTGCATAGAGTCACGATCATTTTTGAACAACACATATCAAGGACTTTTCCAAAGCTTTCCAGGCTGTGATCAGCATCAAAGCCAGTTTCGGAGAGCGTTTCCTATCAAAATGAATCATCCGATCGTACCCACACACACAAATGTGACTCATGTCTTTCAGGGGGATGCTGGTTTTCCAGGGCATCCTGGACTTCCTGGACCTGCAGGCAGGCGGGTGAGTCACTGTCTATACATGTCTATACACAGTTAAAAATAGGCTAAGCTAACTCAGTGTGTGAAGCTAAAGCTGTGAGTGTTCACGTGTTTCAGGGGCGTGATGGTCCTCGGGGCATGAAGGTAAGCATTGACACCTGAATGCTGTAATGAAGAAGATGGATTTGAAGATGGCTGATTTGATCTGTGATGGTTTCTTTTGACAAAGGTTCCTCTGACTCTGTTTCAGGGAGAGACGAGAGTGTTCCCCGAGACTCAGGATATAAAAGGAGCACGAGGACCACCGGGACCAAAAGGCGCCACGGTCAGATATTTGATTTTTATGAAATAAAGAATAAAATCAAGTGAAGCTCATCGTTTTCCAAATGAATGTCTCCACCAAACCCTTTACAGCAGGGGTCGGCAACCTTTCTGATGACGAGTGCATCTAAAATTTCCTCAGCAGTCAGTGTGCCATATGATGCATTAGCAATAAATTTAATAACGCTTTATAGAATTATATTTGTTTGCAGATGTTTGCAGCTGTCAGCGAATAGTTATCAGCTATTTTGAAACAAAAAAAGACTTTTTATCCATAACAGCAAATGAACTGAACAACAGAAAATACAAATGCTATTTATGGTCTCATCACAACAATGATAAGAGAAATAAACTGGGCCAATACGACATGTTTGTTAATACAGAGACACACATGTTAATGTGATCTCTGGGCTCCCACTCAGAGACTCAGGTCTCCGAGTGTCCAGCATTCAGAGGCTACCTGAAGAAGAAGAGGCAGCTGCAGCGTAAAGACAGAATAAATCCAGCTTTGTGTCTTTTTCATTGTAGCTGAAGTCCGGGACAAACTGTGTTCCTTCTCAGCTCAACACGAAACGCGTAATATTTTCTCTGAATACGAGATGATTCCATTTTTTACAGGACGGTTGGAAACTCTACTAACTAACCTTATGAATAAAATAAAGTTCACTATCAGTAACATCATAGTCCCCACCCAGCTGTATAGAAACTCCGTCATGCTAGCTAGTAGCAGTACGAGTTATTGTAACTGACGGTAAAAAGTCAGCACAACGAAAATAAACTCCACCTAAACTTGGTATCTGACCCGGATAGACTGCAGGTCATAACTTCTTACCTGAAGTTCAGTTCACCTGACACTCGGACTGGCGGCTGCCTCGGGTCTCTCCTCCTCCTGCCTCCCCTTTCCCTCATCCACCTGCTGGCCTCAGTGGGAGCTCTGCCACAGCCTCCACCAAACAACTGAGTTATTGTTACACACCAGCCAGCATCTGGCCAATCCACCACCTCTCATTGTTTATACCGTTACCAAAAAATAAAAAAAGTCATCGGCCCATAAAAACGAAAAATCACCGTCGACCCACCGAGCAAATGCCCGGTATGCCTGATGGCCAGTCCAGCTGTGGTCATGCCATCAGTTAACCCTTCGGCAGCCCTGCTTTGGTTGATCATTTTGAACAGTCTAATCAGTTGAACGCTGAATGGTTCACAGACTGTTAAATCTTAAGATGCTTTCTATCATGAGCATTATCATCAGATTAGCTGGTATAAAGTTTGCTCTGACTGGCTGTGGAACTGTTTGTGTGTTCCAGGGGCTCAGTGGGGATCCAGGTGAACCCGGCGTGACAGGATCACCAGGATTCGATGGATTTTCTGTATGCTTTGAACATCCACCTTATTCAAACGTTAACTGCGCTCAGTAGTTCAGTGAGCTGACATCGCGTGTTTTTTTTTTTTTTTCCAGGGAATTCCAGGTCTTCCAGGGTTGAGAGGAGAAAAGGTTGGTGGGGTAACAGTAAACTGAACTAGGAGCAGTTTATGATTCAGAAAAACGATTCTTACACACTTGGCTTGACGTCAGGATTCGCTTTTAGTTTTTTGGGAGAAGCTGCTGTGGTGGTTCATGTGACAGCACCAGTCATACGTTAACGCGGAAACCATGAAGTAACTTCTGTCTCTGTTTTTGGTTCAGGGTCAGGAAGGTCCCAGTCCAGTGATCCCAGGTCCACAAGGACAGAAGGTGGGGATAGGAGTATGGTCTGTATTTACAAACTACGACATGCTCTGATTTTATACTGTGTCTAACCTGTGAAACGCCATCATCTTCATCACCATCCCTTTCACCTTCACCACCATCAGCTGTGTTTGGTTTTAGGGTGACCGGGGACCTCCAGGAGTTCCTGGGCCAAAAGGAATCAAACTGTATGCCGAGGGACCCAAAGAGCTGAAGGTCTGTCTGTCTCTCTGTCTGTCTCTCTGTGGGTCTCTCTGTGGGTCTGTCTGTCTCTCTGTGGGTCTCTCTGTGGGTCTGTCAGTCGCTCTGTGGGTCTGTCTGTCTCTCTGTGGGTCTGTCTGTCGCTCTGTGGGTCTGTCAGTCGCTCTGTGGGTCTGTCAGTCGCTCTGTGGGTCTGTCTGTCTCTCTGTGGGTCTGTCAGTCGCTCTGTGGGTCTGTCTGTCTCTCTGTGGGTCTCTCTGTGGGTCTGTCTGTCTCTCTGTCTGCCTCTCTGTGGGTCTCTCTGTGGGTCTGTCTGTCTCTCTGTGGGTCTCTCTGTGGGTCTGTCAGTCACTCTGTGGGTCTCTCTGTGGGTCTGTCAGTCGCTCTGTGGGTCTCTCTGTGGGTCTGTCAGTCGCTCTGTGGGTCTGTCTGTCTCTCTGTGGGTCTGTCAGTCGCTCTGTGGGTCTCTCTGTGGGTCTCTCTGTGGGTCTGTCTGTCTCTCTGTGGGTCTCTCTGTGGGTCTGTCAGTCGCTCTGTGGGTCTGTCTGTCTCTCTGTGGGTCTGTCAGTCGCTCTGTGGGTCTCTCTGTGGGTCTCTCTGTGGGTCTGTCTGTCTCTCTGTGGGTCTCTCTGTGGGTCTGTCAGTCGCTCTGTGGGTCTGTCTGTCGCTCTGTGGGTCTGTCAGTCGCTCTGTGGGTCTGTCTGTCGCTCTGTGGGTCTGTCAGTCGCTCTGTGGGTCTGTCTGTCTCTCTGTGGGTCTCTCTGTGGGTCTGTCAGTCGCTCTGTGGGTCTGTCTGTCTCTCTGTGGGTCTCTCTGTGGGTCTCTCTGTGGGTCTGTCTGTCTCTCTGTCTGTCTCTCTGTGGGTCTCTCTGTGGGTCTGTCTGTCTCTCTGTGGGTCTCTCTGTGGGTCTGTCAGTCACTCTGTGGGTCTCTCTGTGGGTCTGTCAGTCGCTCTGTGGGTCTCTCTGTGGGTCTGTCAGTCGCTCTGTGGGTCTGTCTGTCTCTCTGTGGGTCTGTCAGTCGCTCTGTGGGTCTCTCTGTGGGTCTCTCTGTGGGTCTGTCTGTCTCTCTGTGGGTCTCTCTGTGGGTCTGTCAGTCGCTCTGTGGGTCTGTCAGTCGGTCTGTGGGTCTGTGGGTCTGTCAGTCGCTCTGTGGGTCTGTCTGTCTCTCTGTGGGTCTGCTTGTCTCTCTGTGTGTCTGTCTGTCTCTCTGTGGGTCTGCTTGTCTCGCTGTGGGTCTGTCGGTCGCTCTGTGGGTCTCTCTGTGGGTCTGTCTGTCGCTCTGTGGGTCTGTCTGTCTCTCTGTGGGTCTGTCAGTCGCTCTGTGGGTCTGTCGGTCGGTCTGTGGGTCTGTCTGTCTCTCTGTGGGTCTGTCAGTCGCTCTGTGGGTCTGTCTGTCTCTCTGTGGGTCTGCTTGTCTCTCTGTGGGTCTGTCTGTCTCTCTGTGGGTCTGCTTGTCTCGCTGTGGGTCTGTCGGTCGCTCTGTGGGTCTCTCTGTGGGTCTGTCTGTCGCTCTGTGGGTCTGTCTGTCTCTCTGTGGGTCTGTCAGTCTCTCTGTGGGTCTGTCTGTCTCTCTGTGGGTCTGCTTGTCTCGCTGTGGGTCTGTCGGTCGCTCTGTGGGTCTGTGGGTCTCTCTGTGGGTCTGTCTGTCTCTCTGTGGGTCTGTCTGTCGCTCTGTGGGTCTGTCTGTCTCTCTGTGGGTCTGTCAGTCTCTCTGTGGGTCTGTCTGTCTCTCTGTGGGTCTGTCAGTCGCTCTGTGGGTCTCTCTGTGGGTCTCTCTGTCTCTCTGTGGGTCTGTCTGTCTCTCTGTGGGTCTGTCAGTCGCTCTGTGGGTCTGTCTTTCTCTCTGTGGGTCTGTCAGTCGCTCTGTGGGTCTGTCTTTCGCTCTGTGGGTCTGTCAGTCGCTCTGTGGGTCTGTCAGTCATTTTGTCAGTTTCTCTTGGGTTTCTCTGATGTGCTTTTGTTTTACAGGGAGAACCAGGTGACAGTGGAGAAAAAGGTTGTCCTGGTCGTCGCGTAAGTGTCAAATTGTTGGTCTGGGCTAATCGTAAACTTTTTTTAAGCCAAAAAAACTATAAATTATTATTCTGTGAATTTTTATTTTTAAGTGATGAGCGCTTTTGTTTTCTCCTCCAGGGTAACCCTGGGAAGTTGGGGATTAAAGGAGAGAAGGGGGAGAAAGGTGACACTGGCTCCCTGGTAGGAACAACAAAGACACGTAGTCCCGTCTTCAATTTTAAGTCACATTTCTTTATCTAAAACCTGGAACATGTTTGTGTTTCAGGGTAAGCCAGGGAAGGATGGACTCCGTGGAGAGTTTGAAAAACAGGTAACAACCCGCTGAGTCAGTTTGTTTTCAACATTTGGCCCACTTAAATATTAAATCCCAATACTTTGTTAGTCAAGGAGGAAATGATGTCGTCACTGTAAACTAAATTAAATAACACAACATATCACAAAGTTAAAAATACAACAATGAAGCTCTGGTATATACAAACAGGCCAATTATAAATATCCCAGGATATAACACCAATATATGTGGTTGAACTTGAGGTGTGCCTCTTATCAAAGTGTAAAGCTTTATTTTGTCTGCAAATAGTACAAGTGTACACTGATTAGTGTGGCTGTGCAGCAGATGGAGGAGCTGCACAGCCACAGGCAGGAGGGGTTTCCCGTGTTGTTCAGTGGTGCATTGTGGGTAATCTCAGATTCTCTCGCTGTGAGTAGCCACCACGTCATGGAGGGAGTGGGAGGTATTGACCAGAATTGTCCTTATTTTGGACAACATCCGCCTCTCCAACACCACCCTAAGAGTCCAGCTCTATCTCCACAACATTACTGGCCTTGTGATCAGTTTATCGAGTCTGTTGGTATCTGTGACCCTCAACCTGCTGCCCCAGCATGCAACAGCAAAGAGGATAGCACTGACCACAACAGACTCATAGGAAATTGTTGGGTCTGCGCTTTCACAGGCCCGCTGGTTCAGACTTATTCCTGTTAACGAAGCAAGACGAACAGCTCAACCGGTTTTTCACATGCTAGCAAGGGAAGCATCTCAGAGCAGCCCTTCTGCCCTCGGTGTCAGACCACGTCGAAGAAGCTCAGCAGTCAGTGTGCCATATGACTGCATTAGCAATAAATTTAATAACGCTCTATATTAACAGTTACACACTATATAGAAGAACTTTATAGAATTATATTTGTTTGCAGATGTTTGCAGCTATCAGCGAATAGTTATCAGCTATTTTGAAACAAAAAAAGACTTTTTATCCATAACAGCAAATGAACTGAACAACAGAAAATACAAATGCTATTTATGGTCTCATCACAACAATGATAAGAGAAATAAACTGGGCCAATATGGCATGTTTGTTAATACAGAGACACACATGTTAATGTGATCTCTGGGCTCCCACTCAGAGACTCAGGTCTCCGAGTGTCCAGCATTCAGAGGCTACCTGAGGACTCATGTGAGAGAAAATCTGCTCACACAGACGTGTGAAGCCAAATACTGTCAATAAGGCCTCTGCAATGTCCACAGTACCACCTGCTTCACTTCCACCACAACCATCGCTACACTCAGCCATTCAGGCTTCTGCTCAGTCAGTCATTCAACCTGTAGCCCTGCCATTAATGCACTCTGCAGCGGAGCCATTAGTTGCCCGGCCCGCAGCCAATTCAGCCACTCCTCCACCCGTTACACCTCCACCACAATCGTGGTGGAGGTGTAACGGGCTGTGCCCGCAACACAGCCCTTATCCCTGCTACCCATAGCTCTGTCTTCAGTGTCCCCTCTCCCTGAAGCTCAGCCATTGGTTTTGTCATCAGCAGCGACATTTGCACCTGAACCATTAGCTCCATCGCCGCTAGCTCAGTCATCTACTCCACCACCTACTCCACTTTCTCCCCAACCGTCATTACTACCTCTAGTTCAGTTTCCTGTGCAGTCATCTACTCCACCACCAGCTCCACTCTCACCACAACCGTTACAACAGCCGCCAGTTCAGTCCCCTAGTCTGTTACATATTCACCCACCTGGTCAGGTACACGTTCAGCCAGGGGTCCCCACACCCTCTGGCCCTGCATCTGCTCCTGCTGGAGGCTCGAGTGAGCAGATCCAGCACTCTGCGGCTCCCGCGCCGCCATCTACCTCGTCTGCTGGGGGTTCTGGAGAGCCCGGCCAGCCCTTCCTCGTGTCCGCTGGGGGGTCCGAGGGGCCCGTTCAGCCGTCACCTGCAGTGTTACCATCTGCAGCTGCCGTCATCTTCATCCTCGCCTGGTCCAGCCTCTGTGTCTTCATCCACGCCTGCAGCGTCAGCTTCAGCCTGGTTCTGCAGCTGCCACGCTGCCGTCTGGGGTCTGGTCCGGCCTCGTCTGGTCCGGCCTCGTCTAGTCCGGCGGTTGACTCGCCACTTCCTCGTCCACACCTAGCACGGCCGGCCTTACCTTGACATCACCGGCCACTTTCCAGGCCACTGGCTGGACGTCATTGCCGTCGTGGGTGGCCTCCGGAGCAGCTCTATCGTCTCCTTCGCCAGCGTTGCCGTCGCTGCCTTCCACGCGGCCGGCCTCCAGATCTCCTACGCCTGCGTTGCCGGCATTGCTGTCCGCACGGTCGGCCCCCTGAACTGTTTCCACGTCGCCGCCGTTGCCGTCCGCACGGTCGGCCTCCAGAACCAACGACGTCCGAGCCGGCATGCCTTCAGATTTATCTGTCTCGCTCGTGTGTGCGGTAGGCTTGCTTAGCACGGGGTCTAGCCTGGGGTATTATTGGGCAAATATTAGATTTTTTTGAAATGCTTTTTAAAAGGCATGAAGTAGTTGTGATTGGAAACATGAAAATGTGAGATTCATTTCCTACCAGACACTTTTGATAGCTATCAAAAAGCTTCTGACACAGCGCTGTCTGGATGTTTGACCGCTCTTCTTGGCACAGTGGTAGAGCTCATTTAAATTAGTTGGTTTCCTGGTACAGCAGTTCATACATTTTCAGCAGGGTTGTGTCTGTGATGGCAGACTGTGTGGAGAGGAGAGAGATGGTGCTGGACTTAAACAAAAAGCAAGCCTGTATTTTTGGCTGCACAAAAATACAAACAAAAGCAAAAGGAGACTAAGATTAAAATAACGAAATCTCAAGTGGGGGAAAAACTAAACATGAGGTACGTGGAACGAGAACACCAGAAACCTGGAACATGAAAACCTTAGACCTGACACAGAGGGATGATCGAGGAAGTGGAGGCAACAGAGGAGGAACTAATCAGAAATGACAAGATGGGGCGACGCAAAACTAAACACAATGCACACAGGACGAGAGACTGCCAAATAAAACAGGAAGTAGGCAGAGACGAAGACAAAGCCACACAGGCTTGACACGGGGAGACGCGGGCGTGGGGAGGTGACTGACACTGTGATCCATCACATCAAGAAATCCGGTCGTTAAGTCTGACGTCACTAGCCGTGTCTGGGCCTAAACTCCGCTGCAGGTCCATATATCAAACGATCACTATGGCATTACTGAGAGTTAAAAACTGTCTAAAGTCTTTCATCTTTAATAAAATGATCAGCGTTCTGCTCTACCAGGTGTAACAATTGAGTTTAACATCCAGGCATCCATGAAAACGGAATTTATGACATTTAACGGAGTTAGAAGTTAGCAGGAAGTTAGCTCGCTAGCTTCTATCTAAATACAATATAGCATGTCCTGACTGCGGGGTTTTGGAAACAAATTCAAACGTACAGCTCTGTTATCACTTCCAACATAAATGAAGACAGAAAACTAAACAGCAGTGACGTTTGTAGGGTTACTGAAGTTTGGCTAGCTGGTATATAATGATGTGCTACGTGACCGCTAGCGACACAGCTATGTTAGCATAATATAAACAAGCTAACTTTTTTTCCACTCGATAAAAGTTAGCGTGAGTGTTCTCGGTGGTCAGGAACAAATGTAATCGCATGGCAGGATGCTGTAAAAGGACCAAACTTCAGCCAGGAGAACAACTGAGATAATCCATCCACAATACGAGGTTAGTCATTCATATACTGCTGCATGGGCTGGGCTGTAGTTACATCCTAAGGTTTTAAAAACTGAGCTTAAATAAATGATTAGCGGTAATAAAAGCTGAGGGAGGTCAACAGTGATCACTGACTGTTTTAGGAGCTTTTTGAGATTAAATAGAAGAAAATACAAAACATTAAACATGTTAACAACACAAAAGCCATATTAAACGCAGCTACTTTAGGCCCGGAAGTAGGATTCGTCACGTCATCACTTAACGACCGGATATCGGAGTCCAAACTGTTCAGGAAACCAGGATGATGAGACTATCAAAATAAAACAGGAAGGCCTCCTCCTTCATTATACCATCCACTGTGTGCAGTGTACCAGAAGCACTGGCAGCAAACAGCCCACAGCGTGATGCTACTGCCACCATGCTAACCCTATCCCTTTATCTACCAGCTCTAGTTAATTTGTTGGACTTGTCATGATAAAAGACATCAGAACTTTCACTTATAAAAACATTTAAGTTTATATATCTGTGTTTAAATCTGTATGTCTACAGGGAGACCCCGGAGATCCTGGGTTTCTCGGACCTCCAGGTATCGATGGAGACATGGTGAGTACTGGATGAGACACAGCATGTATTACTGCAGTGCTGCATTACTGCAGTGCTGCAGCCAGCGCTGTGTCATTTTACGGTACTGTTTATGTTTCCAGGGAGAGAAAGGTGACCGTGGTCCTCCGGGCACTCCGGGAGATGTGAGTCTCTTTTCTTTGTACAGTATCACAGGAACAGTTGCCAGATCTTCTAAAGTTAGTGCAGTCCTTCTCAAATAGTGGGGCGACCACCCCCTCCACCCCCACAGGTGCGCCGCCGGTGTGATGACGCGTGTGCAGCGCTCGGCTTCACTGACAAACTGATGCACGTTAAATGTAGTTTAGAGAGCTGCAGTACTAGTACATGCACTTTCTAATAAAGGTACAGTTTGTTTTAAGTTGATCAGTTTTTCTTTCCTTTTTGTTTTCTTTAAAGTTAATAAGGAAACAATGTCATGCAGAGATGTACTTAAAATAACAATTCAATAGAGAAATGATACTATTTCAAGTCGCGGGGGTGGGGTGGGGGGGTTCTGCTTGCTAAGGGGGGCGGGGCCTGTGCAGCACTAAGTCTTGAGTCTATGAGGACTGGCTCCTCAACTGGACATTAGAGGAACTGCAGGTTTTCAGACTTCATTTTTCAGCCCTGAAGGTTGATGCTTGGTTTTGAATCCATAATCTGTGTTTGTGTTACTTTTAACTTTTTTATAAACCAGATGGTGTGGAAGAGGATTTATCTGAAAGGCCAGTCTGGTTTTCCCGGGGCCCGGGGGCCCCCAGGAGCTTCTGGAGTACAAGGTGAATTTCATTTCCCAAGTAATGTTTTACTTATGAAATATTATATTTATATTATACTGTATGTTATATACTTATATTCTGTGAATGTCGAAGCAACGACCTGAGTTGTGTTTGTAATCAGATTACATTGAGAGGTTCATGCCGCTATCATTTCAGACTTTTTCTCTCACCTGTTTCAGGATACATCGGTTTACCTGGAGAAAAGGGCGAGCCAGGTAAAGTCTGATTATTCTCTCCATCATGGTGTTAATCCAGAGACCACCTTTGTATCTAAGCTGCGTTAGTCTGGCTACAGCTGCTCTGCTGGGGTCTCGCTCCTTCCAAAACAGGCCTGTGCTGCCAAATCTGACTATTGGTGAAAGTAACAGTGTCTTTTAGTTCAAGCTGGCTAAACTGCAGTGGATGGATTACACCCAACATCCACCAGATTTCCTGCAACTTTATTTGATTGCTGATATTTTTGGAATGTTTTGATCAAAATGAAAAAGGTTTTGACAGAGAAACCGTGAGACTTCATTTGGTGGGTAACATATATTATTATTATTATTATATATATAAAATGAAGATTTATTCAGTTTTCGTCAGTCTTGTCTGATATTGTCTGTTTAGCTGCAGCTGAAAACAAATAGCTGCTGGTGCCCGTTTCCAAAATAAAAGCCTTTTTAAAGGCTGACACTTTACTCAGGCGCAAAGAAATATAAATAATATAATAATTTATAATATTCAAGGTTATCAGAAGCTGTTCTTTGGTGACAGTCTGCCATCCTTCACTCCAGGTGTTCCTTTGCCTGGTCCTCCGGGGATACAGGGACCACCTGGATCATTTGGACCAAAAGGAGACCGAGGAGAAGAGGGCCCCTCCACTGCTGGCCCCACAGGCCTGACTGGAAAGCCAGGACTTCAGGGTGCTATCGGAGAGCCCGGAGAACCAGGAATACCAGGTGATGTTTCATTTTAAACACGTGATGTCCCTCAGGGAAGCATCCCGGACCCTCTGATGTTTGTCTTTGAAGCTTAAAGAGAATAAAGACGAGAAATTAAAAGAGTACATTACTGAACCGCAGCACTACCAGCAGCTGAAAGTCCGTCTGATTTAATGTGTCTCTTGTAACTGCCAGACTACCTCGAGGGAGGCGCAGGACTGCCAGGACCTAAAGGTTTGAAGGGCTCGACGGGACCTCTTGGAGAAAAAGGCACGAGAGGACAGAAGGGTGAGAGAGCTGGAGTTGTGCGTCATGTGATATAAGCGTCATGTTTGTTTGGCCCGATGTGGACACGTGTTTCACATCAGGGTTTAATGCAAAGGATTTCTACATGGAGGTGGGAATGAGATGTTTGATTTTTGAAGAACCAAAATAAAACTTGAGAAATCTCTTTCAGTACAGCCAAACCAAAGACATCAAGGGTGTCAAGCTCGTCCTGTTTATGTTGAGACAAAGCCAACCACAAAATAAACTCGGGTTTTTCATCCGGACTCATCGCAGCTTCATTACTACTTACAACCTGTTTAAATAAAATCCAGAAATATTTTCCATAGTACAGTTTTTTTTTGTTTATTTTCTAAGAAGTTGGACTTCCTGGTGCGTTTGTCATGATTCATTTAAAAACCAACTGCTTGGTGTTTACTAGGTGAGAAGGGGCAGATGTGTTTTACCTGTCCTGTTAATTCCACTGAGCCTGGACCCCCAGGTACAAAAGGAGAGAAAGGTGATATCGGGCTGCCAGGTAAGAACAGCAGCACCTGTGTTAGCCAAGTTAAAAGATGAAATGTTAGTTTTTAGTTGTTTGATATAATCCTAGCTGCCACACAATGAAAACCATGATATTTTAAATACATTATAATGTCATAAATAACTCATCTTAACTGTCTACCTCCGTGATGTCATTCTGGTTCCAGGCTCAGCTGGTTTTCCTGGATTTAAAGGTGGCAAAGGAGTGAAAGGTCCAGGAGGACAACCTGGTCCACAGGTGAGTGAAGCATCGCCTCAGCGTCTACTGTTGGATTTCATCCCCTCATATGGGCTGAACCCAAACCTTCTGGGACCCTCAAACTTTGACTGTTGTCAGTAGATCCTGTAATTATGAGTAAGTGTGAGTCAGTTTCACACACTGTTTGAACCTCACTTGTTATCAGGGTTCACTGGGGTTCCCTGGCTACCGGGGGTTCCCAGGACCTCCTGGTGACCCAGGCGTCATGACGAGGGTGGGGCAGAAGGGTGAGGAGGGATCACAGGGAGATCCGGGACAACTGGGATCCCAGGGAAGTGATGGACCTCCAGGAGTTCAAGGATCAAAAGGTCTTCAGGGAGTAAAAGGAGACGATGTGAGTAATCACGGTTTTCTTCAGTCTGCCGCAGACTCGAATGTATTTACTCAGTACTGTAAGTAACTGAGGGAGTTTACTTTGTGTGGATCAGATGTACAAGCTTTACAAATCAACTTAAAAAATAAAAAAAGTAGTACTGTGCAAAAGTCTTGTGCCTCAAGTCTCATTTCTTTTGATTTTGTTTGCAAGGATTCAGGCTTTGTATCACCATTTTTAAAGGAATGTTTTTTCTCTGTAAGCCTCTTAACTCTGACAAATGAAAATGTCACGAGAACTGGACTGAAAACCATGAATCCAAATCATCATCATCACCTGTACAGAGCAGGTGTGGAGAGGAGCAACATGCTGATTTTCAGCCAGTCGTGTTGGAGGTTTGTCAGAATTGATGAAATTATGAGTCCAGAAAAGTACCATCAGGTTTCGATTCACCACAAAATACCATCTGAACCATCTTTATGGCCACAGCTTCATTGTTCAGCACGTCAGTGATCCCAAACCACAGCAAGCTGATTCAACAAGACATGGATCAGCCTCCCCAGAGCCCGGACCTCAGCGTCATTGAAGCAGCGTGGGCTCATCCAGACAGGCAGAAACATCCAAAGATGTGAGAATGTCCTGGAGAAGCCTGGAGAACTATCGGGGCGACCGTGGTTCAGGGGCTTGGGAAGCTCATCTTGTAACCGGTTCGATGCCCAGCTCCGTCTGTCTGTCCTGGTCGTTGTGTCCTTGTGCAAGACACTTCACCTGCCGCCTACTGGTGTGGGCCAGAGGGGCCGACGGCGCGATATGGCAGCCTCGCTTCTTAGAGTTCAGACTGCTGAAGAATAAAGGCGGTCATAACAAATATTCACTTTCAAGCTCGTTTCAACTCTACAAACTCAGTTTTTGTCTAATATATTGGAATTTTTTGTATGTTTGCACAATTCAATAAATCTCTGCACGTATTTTCCATTTTCCTGCAAAAACAAGGAAAAAAACAGTGACTCAAGACTTTTGCACAGTACTGCTTTGCTATATATTACAAAATGATGTATCAGTTAACCAACTGAACTGATAATAAGACTGCGTCTGACTATGATTCTCTCTTTGTTCCACATTCACAGAGGAAGAGAAAATATCTACAGATGGATTCATAAAATCATAAAGTTAGATCCCGACTACAACACAGGGAGAATATAGCCCTCCACCCTCATCTAGTTTTACTTGAAACACTATTTTATAATAAAGCTTTATTCTAACTTAGAGTATGAAAATCATTGTGTAAAGATGGCAGAACCAATAACATTTGTTGTATTTAGGCTGCTAGCTGGCAAAAAGGCTCTTTGTGGTGTGAGGGGAGAGCCCACAGTTTGGTACTGATGAAACGTCTTAAGTCAGTAAATTTGGATTAGTGGTGTGCATCTTTGATCAGCTAAAACATTTGTTCTAAAATCCGGAGCCTTAACCACAGCGCAGAGCGCAAACACCTGCTGTTTATAACGTTTTTACATTTTATGTATTTAGTGCCGACTCACAGCAACTGTTGCCTCAAGGCACTTTATGTTGTGTTGTGTTGTTATGTTCAAATTCTACCACTAGATGGAGCCACAGTTAGTGCCTTGTTGATGGCGGCTTTTAAGAAGAAACCATCAAGTTTTAACAGTTTCTGGGGTCAAGTGTGATTCTGTGAAGATGGTTTGTTGTTCTCTCCTTCAGGGACCGCTGGGGCAAAAAGGAGACAGGGGCTTGTGTGGGTCCCCTGGTCCCAGGGGACCAACAGGGCAGATGGGACCTTCAGGACTTCTTGGTATTGGCGAGCCAGGGCCTCCAGGAAGTAAAGGCAACATGGGAGACCATGGAGAGCGAGGACAACCTGGACAAAAAGGTAAATCTGCCCAGGAATAGTCTGGATTTGAGATGAGGGGGATCAGATGCAAAGCTAACAGTCTGTTTCTTGTTTCAGGTGAAAAAGGTGCACAAGGAAATATGATCGCTTCTCCAGGAGATACAGGTCAGAAAGGACAGAAAGGTTTATCTGGAGTCTCTGGACCGGAAGGTGAGACAAACAAATGTGTCCATTTATGTTTTACACCCAAACCCAAAGAGCTTTATATAGAACCAAATCACCACAACTGTTACCTCAAGGTGCTTTGTGTTGGAAGGTAAACACCCTACAGTAATTGAAGGAAAAACAGAAAACCCCAACAATCATATGAGCCAATGTATGCCAGCGCTTTGGCAACAGTGGGAAGGAAAAAACCCTTAAAAAACAGGAAGTAACTGGGAAAGAAACAGACATGGAGACACGACAGACTGGGGAGACGAATGAATGAAACACGGGAACGTGAAGGGAGGAAACACAGGAAACCGGGCTCAAGGAACGCTAACACAGAACTTAGAACATACGTCAAGAAAAATCTTACAAAGGAGGAAGACAGGATAAAGACATGCTGTGGAAGAGAGACAGAGATTAATAACAGATATGAGTCAGTGCAGAGAGGTCTGTTAATACATAGTGAGTGAGAAAGGTGACTGGAAAGGAAAAACCCAATGCATCATGGGATCCCCGGCAGCCTACGTCTATTGCAGCATAACTAAAGGAGGATTCAGGGTCACCTGGTCCAGCCCTAACTATATGCTTTAGCAAAAAGGAAAGTTTGAAGCCTAATCTTAAAAGTAGAGATAGTGTCTGTCTCCCGAATCCAAACTGGAAGCTGGTTCCACAGAAGAGGGGCCTGAAAACTGAAGGCTCTGCCTCCCATTCTACTTTTAAATACTCTAGGAACAACAAGTAGGCCTGCAGAGCGAGAGCGAAGTGCTCTAATAGGGTGATATGGTGCTACAAGGTCATTAAGATAAGATGGGGCCTGATTATTTAAGACCTTGTATGTGAGGAGCAGGATTTTGAATTCTGGATTTAACAGGAAGCCAAAACAGGAGAAATCTGCTCTCTCCTTCTAGTCCCTGTCAGGACTCTTGCTGCAGCATTTTGGATTAACTGAAGGCTTTTCAGGGAGTTTTTGGGACTTCCTGATAATAATGAATTACAGTCGTCCAGCCTGGAAGTAATAAATGCATGAACTAGTTTTTCAGCGTCACTCTGAGACAGGATATTTCTAATTTTAGAGATGTTGCGCAAATGGAAGAAAGCAGTCTTACATATTTGTTTAATATGTGCGTTGAAGGACATGTCCTGGTCAAAAATGACTCCAAGGTTCCTCACAGCGTTACTGGAGGCCAAGGTAATGCCATCCAGAGTAAGAGTCTGGTTAGAGTTAGGTTGGCACTGAAGGAGATAACAGTGGATGAATTAGATGCATAAATGTGGTTACAGTGTTTCAGAAAGAGCACATCACGTGATTCCACCTGCTGGAGATGCACACTCTGATTCACCTGTTCTCTGCTGGTCTCAGGTGCTGTGGGACCTAAAGGACCAAAAGGAGCTTGTGGTTCAAAGGGAGAAAAGGGAGATAAAGGATTTTCAGTCCAGGGACCTCCAGGCTTCCCAGGGGTCAAAGGTCAGTTCAGGAACAGTTTTTACATGAACTAATCTTGAATTGTTATGAATGTTGAGAATGAACCTCCTTCCTAACCCTAACTCTGTTTTACAGTTTAGCAAAGAAAAAAACAAAAACCATGATGTCATAGAGTTAGACGCTCTGAGCTCACAGGGTTACAACAGTTATCATCATTTTAGTGAACAACTTCTATATTATCTCAGGAGTGAAGGGTTTCCCAGGAGCCCCAGGTCTACCTAGCTTTGGCATTAAAGGACGAGCAGGACCATCAGGACCTCCTGGGATGCCGGGACCAAAGGTAACTCATTCAAACAGAAAGTTGTTATCATAAACAAACTGTGAAAGCGACCAACATCCTCGGCAAACTGTGTGATCCAAAGACAACACAGCTGGTGAGAGATAAAGACAACTCCAGGGCAACAGTGCTAATCGTCACAACACTTTTTTAACAAAACCATAAAGGTACCAAAAAGTGGTTGTTGTTGTCACCAGTGACAACTGAGACCTCAGGTTGGTTGTTCTCCAAAGTTTTGGCAGTTAGAGGACAAACTAAAAACATAGAGTCAGGGAAACATTATCTGAAGTGATTTTGTGTGTTTGCCACTAACAAAGAAATGATCCGTCTATAGTTTCAATGGTAGGTTTATTTGAACAGTGAGACAAGGCAGAAAAATGAATTTCAAAAAAGTTATAAATTAATTTGCATTTTCATGAAGGAAATATTTGGAAGTATTTGAACCCTCTATAAACCAGTAAGATTTCTGGCTCCCAGGTGTATTTTATACAGGTAACGAGCGACACTGGGAGCCTCAACTTGTTACCTGTATGAAAGACAGCTGTCCGTAGAAGCAATCAATCTATCCAAACTCTGCAGCATGGCCAAGACCAAAGAGCTTTCCAAGGATTTCAGGGACAAGATTGTGGACTAGACGAGGCTGGACTGGGCTGCAAAACCACCACAAAGCAGCTGAGTTAGAAGGTGACAATACTTGGTGCGATTATTCGCAAATGGAAAAACCATAAAATAACTCCCAATCTCCCTCAGTCTCGAGGTCCACGCAACATCTCACCACGTGGAGTTTCAATGATAATTAGAAGCTTGTGGAACCAGCCCAGAACCACCTTGAAGAAAACAGTTGGTAGAAAGGACCGAAATCCTGCAGTGTCTGCAAGGTCCCCCTGCTCAAGAACACACACACAGGCCTGTTTGAAGTCACTGAATATCTCAGTGATTCAGAGGAGGCGGGTGAAAGCTTGGTCAGATGAGACCAAATTCGAGCTCTTTGGCATCAACTCAACTCTCCGTGTCTGACGGATCATTTCTTCGTCAGGGGACAAACTTATAAAATCAGCAGGGTTCAAATATGTTTTCCCTGACGGTACTTCCCATGTTTATGTGTAGGGTGTAACGTGGACCTCAGAGGGTAAAGTTCCAACATAAAAATCCTAAACAGATGATGGGTCAGCAGCTAATCCCCAAACATTCATTTCAAGGCAGACGTGTCACTCATACGTTGTCATATGTGGGTTATATATACACACACCAACATAGTAAGGAAGATTACATTTAATATGAATTCAGTAAGAATGATAATTTTGATTTATATCCATTGTTGGGAAAACAAGCTAAATCTCACTTGCACTCTGGTGCGGTCAGCACAGCCGTGGAGAAGTAATAACACCAGAACTCTAACCTCAGAGAACTGATGCTACGGTTTAGCAAAGAAGACGGCGTCAGCGTGGAGACTCTGAACAGAGACCAGTGATTTGAATAAGCAACAGTACTGTTGTCATCGTTTCAGGAAGCTGGTTTTCTGACATTTGTAATGAACTATTATCTGTCGCGTGTTGGTTTGTTGGACGTTCAGACTAATTCAGCTCACACTTATTAAGAGCTGATTAAATAACTTCTTTATAAGGTGAATATATCAGAAGAAGATCAGACGATTATATGAATCATTGTTTGCCAACTGGTTATAAATGTCATTTACTGGTTTCCTGTCCTGCTGCTCTCTGTGGTCTCAGGGGGAAAGGGGTTTTGGTTTTCCAGGCTCAAATGGTCAGTCAGGACTTCAGGGAGAAGATGGCTCTGTAGGACCTCCAGGTGACCCTGGACCTCAAGGAATAAATGGAGAGCCAGGACCACCAGGACAAGCTGGTCTGCCAGGATCCAAAGGTAGTTAACCCATGAAGTGATGATCCAACTCGAACTGGTTAGCAACAAATTATGTTTCACAGCAAGATCAAGAGGAACTGTCTGTAGATGATTCTCTGTGGTTCTCTAAGAAACGGGAAAAATACTCAAATGAATGCCCAGAGCCAGTTATTATGTTGCTGGGTAACCTCCAAAAAAGAAATACATTCAGTTCATTTACACCTAAACTGAGGTGAAGTATTTCTCAGGTCACAGAGGTCTGTGTGGTGCAGCTGGTCCCATTGGTGCTATTGGAATCTGTATACCTGGACGTCCTGGACCTGATGGAGAGCCAGGACCGACGGGCTTCACTGGGTTTCCAGGTATCACATCTGACAGCTAGTCTGGGTAGAGTTGACGTCACCAAACAGAAACAGATCTGCTCTGACACTGTCCTGTCCTTTAGGGTGCCGAGGCCCAAAAGGTTTGAAGGGAGATGCTGGGCGGCCTGGCACAGGAGTGTTGGGGATTCAGGGGCCATCTGGGTCCAAAGGGGATGTTGGAAAACCAGGACCTATAGGAGCGATGGGACCACAAGGCCAGAGAGGTAGTGATGGGGAGCCAGGAAGCCCAGGTGAGGAGGCATAACCTGTGTTGCTCGGTTCTATCTGTGATATGAGTGTTTCTGGATGACTTCAAACTTTCTGATTGACAGATTCATGGTGCATGTTTCAAGTTTAGTTTAGTGTCTTTTGTCAGTGAAAAGTTTGATGGGGAAAAATAGTTTAAAGATGGACTAAAACTACATTTTTGATCTCAACCTATACCAGAGTGCTGGTGACCCGCTGAAGGGTAGGGTTAGATTCGATGTTCCCTTTACAACGAATCGTTTTAGCCTCACAGTTCAGTTTTCATAGCGTCTTTATTTGAGTATGTCCCATTGGTAAAAAACTCTAACTCTAACCCATGAACCTTGTGCATGTTTAAGACTGGTAGTAAAGTTTTTCATTGTTAATATAAATGAAACAGTAGTGTAAAGATCGATGGGCAAATGAAACAATATTGAATAACAATATCAACATATGTTTGTTTTTTAGGGGTGAGGGGAGACATTGGTCCTCTGGGACCACCTGGGATTCCAGGGGATGACGGGAAACCAGGAGAGCCTGGACGACCAGGACCAAAAGGTTTCATTTAGCCACCGGCGAGTCGGTTATTTTCACTAAAAGTCTGTCTGTCTGACCCTTCTCTGTTTCTCTGCCTCTCAGGCCAGACGGGTGCAAATGGGTTCTGTGGCTCTCAGGGGGCTCCGGGGCCTCAAGGGGACCAAGGAGAAACTGGACCAAAAGGACTTCAGACAAACATTGAGATATTTGGAGAGCCTGGAGAGAAAGGTTTAGCAGGTAATCTGTTCTGTTCTACTGAGCATCACTCTTTAGTGTTGAAATGTTATTTATGGTGTTACAATCTCTGAGTGGTTAGCTGAGTTTACAACACTAACCTGTAAACACTAGCCTACGAGTACTGCTACAGCTCACTGATTAACACATTTCCTGTATATGATTTCTTTAATTTGTCAGATGATGTGCCTTCATTACACTGACCTGTCTTCTTCCTTTCTTACTGTCAGGGCTCAGAGGCCTCACTGGCGATAAAGGAGACAAGGGCTTCTCCGGGCCACGAGGCCAAGACGGAACCAAGGGTCGAACTGGGAACTGTGGGCCTCAAGGTGAACTGTCATGTTAGGAAGTTTGTGACCGTTGTAAACAAAGTGTATTCTCTCTGTAATTTCTTTGTATCTGAAAGAGAGAGGGGTTAGGTTAGGGTTAACCCCGACCCTAACAAGGTGATCTCGAGTTGACCAAAATGAGCATCCAGTCAATCATCACCAGCTTTAACACTGACTGCTGGAACCACTAAGCCTAAATCTTCTCTTCCAACACTGTGTGAGAGCCCGTGAAGGATATGCACCTCACTTTGTGTTCCAAAAATGGTTTTTAACATGACACTCATTGCTGGCATGTTGTCGCTCCTTGTCATGCAGTCTTGAAATGTGAAGCCCTGTCAGACACCGAAATTCAGACAGAAAAATTCTTCTGATTCTGCATGACTATCAACAACAACTGTGTGTGTTTATCAGGACTTCCTGGTGACCCTGGTAGAGATGGAAGCAAAGGTCCTCCTGGTAGCTGTGGACCCCGTGGTGACAAAGGAAAAATAGGGGCACCGGGTAATGTCCCCCTGCCTGAGTGAAGAAACATAAACCATCTATTTTTCTGTTGCAATGTTTCTCAGTTTTAATTTTTATAGGAGAGGAAAACATGATAAAGGCTCTCATGGTATTTTCTCTCCAGGTTTGAAGGGTCAGAAAGGTTGTGCTGGACGCTGTGGTCCTCCCGGTGCAGTTGGAAGTCAAGGATACAATGGACCTAAAGGTTGTAAAGGAGAACCTAGTCCACCTGGACCAGGATCTAAAGGATATCCAGGAGATAAGGTGCATATAATTTGAAGTTCATATGATATTGGTTATAGTATAAAATATTTTCTTCATGAAGCCGTTAATGATGGCAGTTGTTCTTATTCAGGTAAGTGCAGGGTTCGCTGCAGTGGGCGTCTTCAACTGAAACGATCATACACATCTCTGATACGTTATTCACGCACTGCATTTCTTCCTTAACCTCCTGGGACCGGGGGTCCTTACATTTTGGGTTCTCTAGACCACAACAAAAATGTTTCTCTACATGAGCTCGATGTCCACTTACCAGGACGTTATACTGCCACTGTTCTATCAAAATTTGAAATGTCCTCATATGTGGAGCTAATTTTTCTCAGAAACGTTAGGAAAATTAGGGGAAAAAAATCTGGTGATTCTTTGTTTTTACATTCATCAGGTCCCAATCAGCCCAAATATCAAACAGAAATTTAAATTATGCCATGGAAGAGTTCAGGTCTGAGGAGGTTGGTCGTGCCACTGCTTCGTTAGGCTCCCTGCTTCAGGATCGCAGGGTGTCTGGCCCATTGCTACGAGCCGTTCGGTCCCAGTGCTGGTGGGGGTCGGACCATGCCAGGGCTGCCCCCTGACGCTGATTGTGGTCATAGTTTGTAGAGACGCGACCCATAATTAGACGTTAATTATATAACTCAAAAACAAATCTGGGGCATTACTCCAAAACCAGCTGAGAGTGGTAATTTATGCTTTTCATCATTAATGTGAAAGTTTTTAGTAGCCTGTTTTTGTCATTAAGGTATTCCAACATGTACAAATTAGCCTGCATGTTAAGCACAGAAGCAGGTCATTCACACTCTTGAATCTTGAAGACTAACATAAAAAATAAACTTTGGTTTTGTTTGTGTTTCACCTCAGCGGCCTAGAAACTTGCAAGCAAAGTAAAATCATGAAGTGAATAAAACTGTACACACACAGAGGAGACAATGAGCGGCTATAAAACAATCAATTATTTCATTTCTCAAATGTAAAAGTGTTTTCATATCCAGTATTTTACAGAATTGATTGGCTGATTCTCTTTAGGAAAATCCATACTTGATGTAAAATTGTAAGTTGCAAAAAGCAAATTATAAGCGTTTTAAAAAAAAAAAACACCCCTACAAAGCTGACATATTTATGTATTTATCATTGAGATAATACTTGCCAGAGTGAATGATCTGTCCTTTCAGGGAAGTCCAGGATTTCCAGGACCTCCAGGTAGTAAGGGACCACCAGGAAACAATGGATTGTTCGGTCCCCCAGGAGTCAGTGGCCCCTGTGGCCCTATAGGACCCACTGGACTACCTGGTAGCAAAGGTGTGATTCATGGATGGATAGATGGAGACATACAGATAGAAATTCTTGAGTCACTTTTTTAATAAAGTATACATAATGTGTATGTATGTCTTTATTGTATAAAGACATACATACATGCATACATACATACATGCATGTATGTATGCATTCATGCATTCATACATACATGCATGCATTACTAAAAGCTACATCAAACCCTGACTGTTTGTTTCAGGTCCTCCTGGGTCCACTGGTGAAAAAGGTTGTGATGGTCCTAAAGGAAAACCTGGCTGTCCAGGTCCCCCTGGCCTCAAAGGTACATCAGCAGTGTTCCAATATACACTTTGCTGTCTGTTTTTATTGCCTTAAGCCTAAGAACAGACCACTGTGCATGAATTATGTCTTCATATTTAGGTAACACTGGGCCACCTGGAGTTTCTGGCCCATCTGGTCCAAGAGGAAACCAGGGACAGGATGGGATACCTGGACCTCCTGGAGAGAAAGGAGCGATGGGAGGTAGGGGAAATTTTACCCTGGCGCCTCCACACAGGCGCCAGACAAATAAACATGGAAGAAGACTGGTATCCAATGAGAACACAAGAGGACAAAGACAGAGAGACAAATGAGAGAGCAGCAAAACCCAGAAGGAACCAAATACACAGGAATGAATAGAAACGATGAACCAAAACACAGGATAGTAAAACACACTCATTACTAGAAAACCCATCAAAAAAACAAGAATAAAAAAGTTCTACAAATTAATTTGAGAATTGTAGGAAAATAGATGGTGAATAATTTTTTTTATTACTATTCCAACCCTTTATAGTTTTGTTAATACTGGCAATTGTTATATTTGATATAGGCCATCCAATTAAGGTAAATGTCATGTTTTAGTCTTTATAATCTGATGAGGAAGATTTTATTTCAATTATGGTTGTTTTATTTTTCAGTTTGCCCCCTGACGGATTGAAACCTTAACATGGTCAGGGGGTCTCAGTGACACTAAGAGCTACGTTGGTCAGATTTTAGGGTGGAGACCTGACAAAGTGCATACATGACCAAAACAGTTATCCAACTGTAGTTTACCCAACCCGCGGGACACGGAACGGGTGCCGGCCCGTGAGTCGTTTGGTACGGGCCCGCAAGAGTTGAGGCTTTGGTGTGAAATCTATGGTTTTTATCGTTAACTTGGTTTCCCTGGTTCTTTTCCGTGTTGTAGTTGTGCGTCTTATTTTGAAAGAAATATTTATGCGTTACCATAGCAACCAGAGAGCATTAAAGGGCAGAGAGGAGGATGTTACTCTCAGTGTTCTTGGCGCATTTCAGGAGGACGCTGCTAATAAAATTACACAATTACACGGTGAATTCGCGTTTATTAGTATTTTTACAAAACAGCAGTTTTTGTCTCGGTCGTTTTATTTTGTTGTGTTTATCTGCGACACCTTAAAGGCCGGTCCGTGAAAATACTGTCTGACATTAAACCGTCCGTGGTGCAGAAAAGGTTGGACCGATGATCTAGAGCACCCCACAACCACCCCCACCACTTTCCTTCCTCTGTTGCCACCATTTGCCCCCTTTACATTTCTATCTGCCCCCTCATATATGCCCGTCTAGAACCGGCCCTGGAATGAACTTTTAACAAAACCCCCAAAACTCAGAGACCAGAATCCAGGGACCAGACCTCAGAGATAGTAAACAGTCATACCTTTAATTCTCACAGAATCAAACGCATCAGTTTCGGTGTTACTTCCTAACCTGTTTCTTTTCCCAGTATCTAAGCCGGGACCTCCGGGACGAGATGGAGAGAAAGGTCCACCTGGTGAGTCCTGTCATCAAATCCTGTGTTTAGTGTTCAGTCAGAGCTAAAGAAGAAGAAAAACACGGTGCTGTCTCCTCTGGTCTCTTCAGGGTGTACCGGGGAGAAGGGTCCTCCCGGTCCCCTTGGACCTCCTGGGCCATTTGGTCCAACAGGAAATCCAGGCTGCCCCGGACCTCCTGGACCACCTGGCCCTCCCGGTCTTCCTGGTACGGAAGGAGTCTGCTTTCCAGGAGGCAAGGGTGGAATAGGACCGGCTGGATGTCGAGGACCAAAAGGTGATGAGACACATTAGAAGTCTCGTCAGTGAAATGATTTAGAGGCTACTGTGGGGGATTTAGCATTTTTTTCTGTGTGTGCTTGAGAGTTGCATTTTCTTCAAGTGCGACTAATTAGATGCAGCTATAGTTTCCCACAGTGTGGAGAGACAAACATACTCAGAAGTGCTGGATTTGCAGAGGACTTTCAGGATGTCTGGACTTCCCAGATGACTAAGCTTGGTGTAAACAACATCTTCTGTCTTTTTGTAGGTCCACCTGGCTGTAAGGGCCCTCCTGGTCCTCCAGGTCCTGGTTTCAAAGGGGATAAGGGATGTAAAGGAACACCAGGTATCGCAGGAAAACCTGGTTCCAATGGAGACAGTGGTCCAAAAGGCCAGCTGGTCAGTACACAGAAACATTACGGGAAGCAGTTCGTTCAGAATCTGTTTGTTAGCAGTCCAGTGTCCAAATCTGTGTGATGCTAGATACCAAAGAGAGCTCGAGCTGCTTTAATTTGGGCTAAAATCAGGTGACACAAACTGTGAGAATCAGTAAAAACGTTATAATCACCACAAACACGCATACCTGGGTTCACTCAGCATTTAACCTTGACATTCATTTTTAGCACTCAAGATCCAAATTGACCTTAAAAACATTCAAGAAACCATATCAAGTAATACATGAAAGTGCACAGAGAGAGCTGTATGACACATGTTTAACATTTTTTCAATATAATGTCCTCTGGCATCACCATGATGTCGTAAAGTTTCACAAAATCACACGCTGCATGAATACAGTTTAACATCTGTGTTAAAGCTGTTTTTAAAACTTATAGCCAGGCCAAAGGTTTCAGCCAGTTCTGTTCATGTGGGTACAGGTAATAACATACATCTTATTATGCAGCGCTTCATGGTCATAGGTCAAAGGTCAGATGTTTTTAGTATAGCCCTTTCTTCAGGGGGACCCATTCTTTATAAATTTAGACCCATTTAACGTTTCCTGGGATGTAAAGTAGATGATTTCAAATATATTTAAAAAAAAATAAAGAACCAACTGTTGCTCATCACAAAATAATTATACTAATAAATATTATAATCAATATTAACTATAGTAATGGTGAAATGTTGGGCTACTTATTACTACCCCTGGCTGCAGTGCACGCAGCCATTATAGCTGTCCATGCTAATGCCTGTTATAAATGAGGAGTTAGCTAGCTAGCATACCACATGCTTGTTTTTTGAATAGTTTATTACTCTAAATTTACATTTAATCAACAAATTAGTAGTCAGGGACACGCCCAGGACAAATGGAAACGCAGTTGGAAGTGTTCTCAGTCCACCCCATCTTTAACAGCTCACTGAGGCTGACTGTTACCAAGCAGAGACTGCCCCCATGTGGGGTTTTCTGGCACTGCACTACAAAGAATTCAAATTCAGCTTGTCTATATCAAACAGAATAAGGAGTGTTAATATGACAGTATTAAAAACCATCAGCTGCTTTTGTGGTTTTACAGGGTGCATGTGGCCCACCAGGCTCACAAGGACCCAGAGGCAGGAAGGGCGATGTAGGTGTCAGAGGACCTGTTGGTAAGGACTGAAATAATAATCACTCCACGTTTGCTGTTTGCAGCTTCACAATGCTGTTTCATGTCTGTCCTCAGGGTGTGCATACATCTATGGAATTATATTTATGTCATAACAAATGTGCAAGTAAAAAATAATTTTAGCAAATAATTTCATTTCATGGGTGCAATTAAATTCCTCGCATGTAAATGCTCAACACGTAGAACTCAGCAGCCGTGCGCACAGAGAAGTTATCTCGAAACTTCTTTTGTGATAAATGATTTGCTCTGATTATTTTTTAGCTCGTGCTTTTATTAAGACCTAAATATAATTCCACATATATCCCAGAATGAATGTGACATTAACCACAGCTGTAGGTTTTACAGCTGCCCTTTCACCAGATTAAAGTAACTGTTTAGACTTTTTCATTTTTGGATGTTTAGCCTTCCGTCTACTTTCAGTCAGTGTCCACAGTTATCATCTGGGCAAGAACAGCTTGGCAGCATAAGATGAGATCAGGTAGGATAAGATAACCTTTATTAGTCCCACACTTGGGAAATTTGTTGTGTCACAGCAGAAAGTGGACAGTGCAAAGTTACAGCAGCAAAAATTAAGAAAACACTGGAACAGGATAAGATAATAAGAATAAGATACTGTACACAATACAACAGAATAACATTGTCAGAAAACACTGTGTGGATATGAGATACTCCTGACAACCTGACATCTTCACTTTAACAAAGTTTTTCTGCTTTTTCTTCTTCTTATATTTACACGTTCAAAATAAACTCTATTCTTTTGTAATGTATGCTGTGTCTTCTGATGATGCTGCCTAAGGGAAGCATGTATAATGTAAACAGAATTGGTCCTAGCAGTCTGTTAGATATGATCCAAACCACTTTCTGTAGAAAGAACAGAAAGTTGCAGTTCCTTCTGTAGGAAGTGGGTTGTTTAAAGTCACACAACACTCGCGCACCATGAGGTGTTTTGTCTCCAATGTACGCTCTCTACACAACAAACTGCTTCTGTCACTTTACAGTTGTTAAATTGTTCGTTTGCTGATGATACCACTGTGGTAGGTCGTATCTCTGACAGCAACAAATCTGCATACCAGAATGAGGAAGAAGAGTTGGTGCATGGACACCAATCTGGCACTGATATTATTCAACTCTTAAATATGCGCTGAACATCTTGTTAATTCAGTTTATGATTCTAGAATCTGAAAGTTAAATGCACTTTAACCTCCGTGTATGTATCATGCATTTGCAAACTGAATTGAACCTCCTGCACTGCTGACTGTTCCCCTCTGGACTCTTCCTCATTGCACTGAAAAGTACTTTAAAGATCACTGCTCTACTTTTATAGGCTCGTCAGTTACATCCACCTGTATCTGGTATCATGTCTGCTGTGTGTGGATCTGTCTTGTGGTATATGCAACCACACCAAGAATAATTCAACAATCAACTGTATTGCAGAAATACTTAGGTCAGGTTCTTTCTATGCAATGACTGAAGGGTTTGGAAGGTTACAGTGTTCTGACAAACCATCCTACTTTGGCAAAACGTCCTACCGTAAGTAGTTTATGCACATTTCTGCTGTCACAGAGTAATTGCAGCACAAATTTAAGTAGGTATGATGGTTTGCCACTTAACGTTGCCCATCAGAGTGTGCTTGTAGCTCATATTCATAAAGCCAGGATGGTTTGCCACTGAATTTCGTGTTGTGTGCATACACAGACACGACGGGTAGGATGGTTTGTCAGGTAGGATGGATTCCCAGTACAACGGCACTGGTTTTAAAGGGGTTTCCAGTTACCTCCTAAGTTCAGTCCATCAGAGATTTCCCACAGACTTACGGCACATTCTGAGATATGTCCACATTATTTCTATTAAATGTAGTTAAGCTAAAAGTGATTTGTGTATCTTATAATAAACAAAATGACATCATCAGCATACGGTGATAGTTTAGTCTGTCTGATATTTCTTTAATTTCTCAGATTTAAACATACAGTCATAGCAAGAGGTTCAGCAAACAGGCCTTTTTATTTCATGCAAGCAAAGTGTGCTTCGGTTAAATGGTCAACAGAAGCTGTGGAAGAGAAAGCGCACCTTATTGTACCAAAACTCTGTCCCTTATCTATATGTGTGCTAATGCTCTCTTATATATTCATGTTATTAAAAGATCTAATATTGATATCTGAAGGTGAAGCGATTAATAGAGCTGCTCTTCGTTTGTGTTTTGAGGGATGAATGGGAACAAAGGCCCACCGGGTGGATGCGGCGTACCAGGACCTCAGGGCTGTCCTGGACAAAAAGGTAACACACAGAAACACACACCTGCATGATGACACATGTATTGTATGTAATACTGAATGTTACCTCTTGCAGGAACAAAGGGGCTAAATGTAACCAGACAGTTACTGTTGTTTCCCGGAGACAAAGGCTCACCTGGAGAGCCAGGGCCCTGTGGGGAAAAAGGATTTCCAGGTTCCCCTGGGAATCATGGCCCCAAAGGTGAGTGTGGACAAAGTTGGAGGAGATCTGCAACTTCTGGTGCCTGCAAACCCGGCCTGGTCAGTCACACTAGCTTAATTAAAAACAAAGGAATAAATCTGGGGGAACAAAGTAAACTTGTGGGGGTGTTCCATGATCCTGGAGAGTCCTGAGAGATCCAGAGGACACAAAGCTTCAGGTACGAGCAGTGAAAGTGTGAACTGAAGCAATGTTGTGTTTGTGGTTGCAGGTATGAAGGGTCACTGTGGGAACACGGGTAAAAAAGGACAAACTGGAGGCCCTGGGATAATAGGACAAAAGGGAGATGGAGGAGTACCCGGAACAAGAGGTAAGAAATGTCCGACATTAAAACTGAACACAAGTTTAATGCTAGAAATACTCAAAATGCTGCAGAGTGAATGTGAGTGTGAAGAGTTTGTGGCGTAAAACAACATTTTTCAGCAATAATTCAACTGGAAAGAATCCTGATGTTTTCTACACTGAATGGACTTTCTTGATGTTGTTGCTCTCGCTGTGGTGTTCTTTCACCCTCTGACCCTGTTACGCAGCTGTGGTTTGTGTCACTCAGTGAACTTTCACACAGTTCTTCATTGTATATGTTTTACAAATCACACATATAAGACTCGTACTTTTAAAGTCGAGCAAATCATTCATTTGAACTTCAAGACCTTGGTGGATGTAGTAGATGGTTAACATGACCCCACTCTACCGTCGGAAAGGTATTACTTCGGCGACTATTGAGAACGGTGGACGAACGGCTACGCGAGGAGCAGGTGGGTTTTAGAAGTGGAAGGTCCTGCATTGAACAAATATTCATGCTGAGATCAATTATTGAGCAGAGCCTCGAATTCCAGCAAAGGCTATGCGTGAACTTCGTTGACTTTAAAAAGGCTTTTGATAGCCTTAATCAAGACACGCTCTAGAAAATCATCAAGTCTTACGGCGTACCGTGTCTTCGACGGCTGCTCAAGATCACATATCGGGATCACGTTACCAATGAAGAAGTATATCGCCGTGCGGGAGTAGAGCCGCTCCATGTCCAAGTCACCAAGCGTCGGTTCAGATTTGCCGGTCACATCCTTCGGCTACCGGACCCGAGACCTGCCCGTGTCGCGGTTCTGTGGAACCCGAAGAATGGAAAGAGACGGCAAGGAAGACCTAAAATAACATGGAGGAGGACTTTCCTTGAAGATTTACGTTCAGTCGAACTGTCATGGGATGAAGCAACAACTGCCGCGATAGACCGAGTTCGATGGCGTTCTCTTGTCGCCCGATGCGCTGATCGGCGCGGGAGGATCTAAGTCTAAGTAAGACTCTACCCTTCTACAGCGTTTTGTCAAAATTCAGAATTAGCCGCAAACAGGAAGTCTGTGCTGGCCAAAACAGCTTAGCTGCCCTTAGCTTTCCCAGCAGATGTTCCCGAACAGTCGGAAAATCAGCCGGCTAAGTTAATGTGATGTAATGGGGAAAATCTACATCTGTGCCTCCAACCTGTTCATGTTTCAAATAGATTTTCCTCGTGCAGTGAAATACCTGCTGAGGAAACGACTCTGGCAGGAGCAGGCGAGGTTAATAGAAACTTGAAACTGCCGGTACAGGACGTACATGGATGCGGTGTGACTGTAATCAGCAGTAACAGAGGTCCCTGCAGTTAATTAATGGTGCGTCTTGTTGCTGTCGTTTATAGAAGGTGAGCGGATAAAAAACAAACCCAAAACAAATAAACGTAGTGACGTAATGGCACATTTCTCAGTCTACCTGAAGGACCTACATAGTGATCCAGACCAAGTCCAGAAACTGGTGGTGAGGTACATGTGAACGTTTCCCCTTTGAATAATCAGAGATCTGCTCTGTCTGTAAGGAGTCTTTACTCATATGTGCTCAGAGGGACAGCCACGTCCCAGAATCTTCATTTTAATCTAAGGTTTAGTAGCTTTACCACCACATACAAGGCACTAACATCTCTGCCCATGTATATACACTAAATGCTGCTGATCACTGCTGTGGTGGATCTGAGACTGCTCACTGCCTCTGTGTTTTAGGTTGTCCAGGCCCACAAGGTCCAGTTGGCTTTAAAGGTTCTCGGGGTACACCGGGTACTATGTCAGCATCACCTGAAAAGATCAGCTTCTTGTTCACCCGACACAGCCAGACAACCGACATCCCAAAATGTCCTGAAGAAACAAAACTCATATACGAGGGTTACTCGCTGCTGTTCATCAACGGCAACAGTCGAGCTCACGGACAAGACCTGGGTAATTCAAGACCCTGCTTACATTTTCTATCATTCATATGAAACATTTGAGAAGTCTGAATGCTACTTTAAAAATAATGCTTGACACTAAAAAATTGGGGGAAAAAACCTGTTAAAGTTCATGGGTGTGCCGACCTCATCCAGAGTTTGAATACTTTAAATCTGCAGCACAACTGGAGACCCAAGAGGGTTCAAATAACACGTCCTTCTCTCTCTGCAGGTACGTTAGGTAGTTGTCTGAGGCGCTTTACCACCATGCCCTTCCTGATCTGCAGCCCTGGGCAGAACTGTCTCTATGCCGCACACAACGACTTGTCCTACTGGTTGTCCACAGATAAACTGGTGGCAGAAGGGCTGCCCTTCGTCACTAACGAGTCACTGAGCAACTACATCAGCCGGTAAAACAGCCACACACTTCTGTCTCACACCAATGTTTCTCTACTCGTGAACATGTGATGCACCGGGCGACACGTGTTCACGGGGCGCTGCTTCTCGTGTCACAGGTGTTCTGTGTGTGAGGCCAGAGCTTCCACAGTGATCGCCGTCCACAGTCAGACCAGTATGATTCCCACCTGTCCCACCAACTGGGTCTCGCTCTGGACGGGTTACTCCTTTGTGATGGTAAGCTCATGTTTTCATATCTGCAGCTTTTTAAGGTACAGTAAGCAAATAAAAACAGTTCTCAAAAGCACCAAACCAGTGTTGCAGTGGATGAAGCATTGTTCTGACCTTTGACCCCAGTTGTGACTGATTCCCCAGGAAACCGGAGCAGGGGCGGAGGGGTCGGGTCAGCCTCTGGCCTCACCCGGGTCCTGTCTAGAACACTTCAGGAAGCTCCCCTTCATTGAGTGTCATGAAAGAGGAACCTGCAACTTCTACACCAACTCCTACAGCTATTGGCTGGCTGCTCTGAACCCCAGCAACATGTTCAGGTATGACACACCTTTGCTAAGGTCACTGCTGGTTTCCTTTGTGTCACCATGTTAACACACAGCTCAATGCTCCAGACTAGCCAACTGCCAAAACTCTACCTGCTGAGGACCAGATGATTTTTCTTTAAGAGTTGAAATATTGTGTATTTGTATACACCGTATTTGCGCAACACCTTCATGTGTGTACAGCCTGTTGGGATATACACGGCTCAGAATTTAAGGAACACATCAGATCACAATGGGAAAGAAGTCGTGCTGGGTAGTTCCACTGATATGGACTGGTTCATCAGTTCCTAACTTGACGGCAAGCAACTCAAAATCTCCTGCATCACAGTTTTGTTCCGTGGTAGTTAGACAACAAGAAAAAAGGCCCATGGCTGCAGCTTACCTTGTAGCCCGGTTCGCTGAGAGAGCACGGCCCTGACACCTGAATCAGAGCCGTCAATGTCCACTGTAAACTGCTTGGTGATATATAGGTAACCGGGACAGGTGCAGAGGTGAAGAGTTGTTTTAACGTGATGAAGGCTGTGTAGGCTTCAGGGAACCGCGTGAAAGGAGTTTTGTTGAAGCTAAGGTGAGCAAGAGGTGCGGTTATCTGACTGTAGTTTCTGATGAATTAGCGTTAGAGGTTGGCAAATCTGAGAAAACATTGCAGATGCTTTCGAGACATGGGACAGACAGATTGTACGTCTTCACCTTACCTCCTGCCAAAGTTTAACCCAGGAAGGTGACAGATGGAGAGTGAAACTCAAATTCTTCTGTCTTCATGTATTGGCAGCTCTCTAGAAGACCAGTAGGACACTTCAAACATGGATCTGACGTGTCTTGAGGATATTATCCTGATCTTTTCCACCCAACAAACATGTTAAAAAAAATCCCTCAATATGTCATTAATGAGGGTCTGGAAAACCACGGGAGCATTGGTGAGGCCCAAGGGCATCACCAAGTACTCAAAGTGTCCGAATGGTATATTAAATGCTTCCATTCATCCGCCTCCCTGACACAAATGAGGCGATGAGGATTCCAGAGAGTTCATGAAAATAGTGTCCCTGTGGACGGTTAATGGGAGGTAATCGCTACTAGTTTTTGAAGGTCATTCAGTGCTCTTTAATCAATGCACGGTCATAGTGTCTTGTCTTTCTTGGGAACGAAAAGGGAACCAGAACATACTTGGTTTGAGGGATGGATGATGCCGGCAGCTAACAACTCACCAATGTAACCCTCAGCTGAAAGGGAGGCAATGGAGAGGTGGCTTGAGGGTATCGGAGCTCTGGAGAGAAGGTCAGCACAACCATAGCGCCTGTGAGGAGGATGCGACAGGCTTGATCTTTATTGAAAACTTCTTGAAGGTTGTGTTACTCAGTGGGAATGGAGGACAGATGGTGAATCGGATGGTGAGGGAAATTGGAAGGTAGCGCCGATCTTCACCAGACTGAACAGACTCCAGCTTGCGACCTCATCACTGGGCCAGTCTATATGTGTTTCTTTAGCCATGGATAGCTGAAGATCAGAGGGGTCTCAGGGGGAAGCAGAAGTGTGGAATGAAAGAGTCTCTGCGATTACCAAATAAAACTAAGTGGACTGGTTCCACTTGATGAGTGATCAAGGTTAAACTTTGGTTATTGAGAACAGTTGCAGGAATGGGAGGTTGAAGAGGAACCAGTGGGAGAGCTGGTTGTTTGTTCAAATTTCAGGAAGAGGCCAGGGTGAAAGGAAAAGTATGCTTCAGCCCATGCCAGTGCGTTTCCTCTCAGCTGTCCAACAAAACAGGAGTTTCAAAGCATCGACCGAAAACAAGCGAGCACTGTAACAAATCCTCCACACACCAACCCAACTCACCCAGAGACAGCGTTGTGGAAAATGGGCTTGACAGGGGGAAAAGGCGGAGCAGCCCCTATGGTGGCGGTGGATGGAGAAGGATAGGTAGGTGCGCGTGGCTGACTAGGACCGGGAGTGCCTTCAGAACAGAAACTACAGTTTGTGGATAGAAATTTTACACTGATTACTTAAAAACTTAAAGTCAGGACATGTTGACCGAACCACGACTGCCTGCTTAGCGATTGCCGTCTGAATTGGGTCCATTTCTTCAGCCAGTTCATACTTTCAAGGTCAGAAGGATCCAAGTGCAGACACAACACAGAGCAGTAATAAGATTTCCCAAGTTTGAATGAAAATGCAGAATAACCAATGGCGAGACGTGAAGACGTGGCGGGGGAATCTCTGACGAGGAAACGCTGAAAACAGAAGAAGAGCGAAGCGGTAGTGGAAAGATCCTGGTTATTGATCTGTAGCTTTAGGTGGAGACATAAAGCTGTGGAGGGAGGGTGGGGTAGCCGGGTGGGCGTCCAAGTGGCGAGTGAGTGAGTGGAATTCCAGCCTTGTATTCCAGTAATCCAGAGGATTATGACAGGCAGGAGAAACAGGTCAGTCGTTCAAATCCAGGAGAGCGAGTCACAAAATGAAGCTGAGTGTTGACCGTGGATGCCGTGTCCAGAATACGGAGTTGTGAACGAGTCACGTGGTGACTTGACGAGATTGCTGTGGGACATGAGGTTAAGAAACAAGAAGTTACGAGGCCTGGTTATCACCATGGCGATCTGGTGAAGAGCTGATGGCAGTGCCGGTCTTAAGTATGGTCCTGCTGATTGCCAGAGATGGCTCCGCCCCCAAAGGGCTGGGCTTTGACAGAAAAACATCATTACACTGACTACTTCCTGTTTGTATTTCTGTCTCTGTGCAGTCGACCGCAGCTCTGGAGAGACTCGGGACTCCTTCCAGGTAACCGGATCAGCCGCTGCCGCGTCTGCATGAACCAGATATAATTTACTGCTACGCCTTCTGCTGGTGCTGCTGCTGTAAATACGACTGCTGTTCACATCACTACTGAGTCATACTACTGATAATAATAATGACTATTAATATTTTAAAATATATGATAATATATTATACCATAATAGTTGTGCTGATGTTGTCTGTGCAGCGCTGTGCTCAGAGAGGCTCCCCCTGCTTTCTCATGTTCAGGCAGAGCTTGGCTGTTTATACTTTCATGCTGTTTAAGAAAAAAAGCAGATTCTTTGGGTGAATTTTGTGAACTTTATTCTGTTTAATAAAAAATGTTTTCTAGAAGTCTCCTGTGAGCCGTCCTGTTTATGCACTTTCTCACCACATGCACTATATGCAATACTCCTTCACCTGTTCATTCAAGCGCTTTTTTCTGTTTAACATCACACTGGTGGATCAGAGAGATTCAGTATCTTGCCCGAGGATACTTTGGCATGCAGACTGGACCCGCTCTACCTCCTGAGCTGCAGCCATCACTGCGAACTTTGCAAAAACCTGTCAGCATCTTTAGACGTCGCTCTGACTTTAAACATGAAGATTGATAGTTTAAAATAAAGAAACATGTCTGACTTTCTCAAACTGTGAGAGAGGCAGACGCTGCTTCCTCAGATGTTTTGGTGTCGACATGACATTATCACAGAGCCGCTGCAGATGTGCGGAGGCCGTCTGAGTGCAGTGAACTCATCCTCATTCTGACTGAGCATTGAGACATCGAGCTCAGCAACAGCACTCGGGTGGTGTTTCGACGATGCCCCCACACCATCGCACCAGCAGCAGCGTGAGCTGGTGACACGGCCGGGTGCATCCACGCCGTTTCCTCCAAACTCTGAGCCGATCACCTGAACGTTGCAGCAGAAATCGAGACTCGTCAGTCCAGGAAACGTTTTCTGACCGCCTGTGTGACAGCAGTGGCCTTGTGCTTCAGCTTCGACATGTTGTGCAGGGATGAAGCAGTTACTTATCTCACCTTTGAGGGTGAGAAAAGATCCCAGTGGAGACGATGTGGGCTCACCAGAGCAGCTCTCTTTGTCTCAGCCAATCGAGACAGAGGCTGCAAATACGTTCTTCATGATGATCGGTCCCACCTCAGATTCCACCGCTAGTAGCACGCTTGTTGTTGTGGAAATAAAGTGAGGTGCACACCACCGGGCTGAGAACACACATGAAGTTTCCTCCACAGGTTGGTGGCAGCTGTGCCCGTCATACAGTAAGAACTAAAAATACTAAAAGTTTTACAAACAATAAAAACTAACGTGATGTGAGATTAGAAAATACTGAACTACAGCAGCTGATACACACACAGCCCCAGTCTTTGCACTGCAGGTCCAAACACCTGCACAGCGTAACAGCTGCGACGCATCAGATCTGCTCTGAAAGCACGACAGATGGGAGGATTTGGGCTCTTTAACATGTGTTTGGTGGAAGAATACTCTCTGCTTGGCACAGCATGCATCACTGTCAAACGCCACAGTCCTTTAAATCCTCCCATTTTGCTGAGAAAAGGTGAAAACGACCTGATCTTTCAGCTTTAAATCCTGTTTGGGAAGTCCAAACTAGCACCTCAGAGAAGTGACGTTTGGAGGAAAACTCAGATACCAGGTGCTGATGGACTCAGCAGCAGTAAGGTGTGACGGACTCTCTCTGTGCCTCAGTGTGAAAAGGCAAACCGAACCAGGCATGAAGAAGGCTAATGCATGGTCTCACTGTGTCCAGTGTCAGCTGTGCCCAGACTGACGCTGCTGAGGGTTGTTATTCAGCATACGCCTGACTCGTCCTCACCTCCCGACTCTATAAATATTCGAGGCTTACAGTCTGTCAGAAACATGCAGGCTGCAGTCGTGCTGTTTGACCTGTAAAGACGTTTGTGCCTCTTGGTTTATTTTGCATTTCCACAACAGTGCAGTCCTGATGAATTGGACCGTCAAAAGTCCTCCAGCGGTCTGAAGTTTGAAGCCTAATCTTAAAAGTAGAGATAGTGTCTGTCTCCTGAATCCAAACTGGAAGCTGGTTCCACAGAAGAGGGGCCTGAAAACTGAAGGCTCTGCCTCCCATTCTACTTTTAAATACTCTAGGAACAACAAGTAGGCCTGCAGAGCGAGAGCGAAGTGCTCTGATGGGTCTTTACTTTACAAATGGTGTCAGGGTGTCGGAGAAGTTTTGTGTCTCTTGGGGGTTTTCTAAAAATTGTCTGCATGAAAGAAACACGTAACCGATGTCCCAGCACTGATTAATGAACTTGTTTTGTCTGATATTTGTGTGGCTGCAGGACGCTGTGAGCGGCCCTCTAATGCATTTTCATATCTAAAGATTAGCGCAGCAGATAAGTGATTTCTCTTATTAATGTTGCTCAGTGTTCGGAAACAACAAGACGACTCATGAAATTTCATTTTAAAGCTTAAATCTGAGGCGTTGGCGGTCGGCGGTCAAGTCGGTTAACGTTCCCGCTCACGCTGAGGGCGTGATGTGAGCGCTCGGGTCCAAATTAAAGTGTTTTGCTGTAATCGTTGTGTTTGTGACTTCACACAGTGACTCAGGGTGGAAACAAAAACATCACAGGGGGGAGCGTGATGTCATCGCTTTCCATCGTGTGTGTGTGTGTTCATGCCAGCGGCTCCTTAGCAATGGCCGTTTGCTGTTAATGTGTTGCCACGGCAACCGGCAGCTGATAATGCGTTGTTCATTATCCTCCAGAGAAGATGATGAAGACGAAGACGGTGAAGGAGAAAATGTGCGTGGAGCCCAGAATCACAGATTGATCTCAGATTTGTCGGATCTTCCTGTGACGATCCAGAGCACAGGAGGAAGGTTCATCAAAATGAAACTGACTCTTGTAGACAAAATCACAATATGATGGGAAAATAGATCTCAGCGACTGTGTGGAAGGACGTGCACATAGTCAGCATCAGCTCCTCAGCGATGTGGAAGTGCAACAGCAGAAGGACAAGCAGCAACATATCAGACGTGTCCTTCTGAAAAAGATAAAAGCAAGAAAGTAAAATCTAAGTGAACTTTTGTTCAATTAGAACAAACGTTTTCCGTTCTAAATGAACGTGCTCGGCTCAGATCAGTCATCTGGAACATGAACAGAGCAAAGGGAGAACTTTTAAAAATCGCAGGTTTCTGTTGCCTGCTCTGGTTAAAGTGGGATTCAGCAGGTGCAGGAACCCTGAAATGAGCTGATGTGATGTTCGTCCTCTGTTCATGCTGTCTTTCTACACAGCTGAAGGTGGAGTTCAGTCAGTGAATCTCTGCTACACTTGGTGTAAACTAACTGTGACCATGAAACCAGGCCACTGTGCAGCAAGCGAACCTGTTTATCCTGCGCTAACCTGCAGAGGGTTTTCATGCAGCCTTTAAATATCACAGGTAGCCTGCATCAGTTCGATTAGCAGCAGCTTTCACAACATGAAGAAACATAATGTGACATGTACAGATTTAAAACAAGAGGACTTACATGTCTTTGAAGCGAGCGAAGCTAACGTTCACCTTCCACCTTCCTGTTAAATCAGCAGCTGGACCTTTAGCTGCAACTCACCGTGAGACAAACTGCACACACACAAGCTGCGTCTCAGTGCATGGGCTGCATCCTCCTGAGGACCCGGGCCGAGAAGACTGAGAAGGCCGGAAGTGAGCGGCTGTGAAATTGGACGGTCTAACCTTCTGATCTGCGTCACCGCTGTCTAAATATAACAGGACACCGGAGTAAACTCTCGACCAGCTCACACTTATGATAATCAGTTAAGTCTGTTTGACGTTTATTCAGCTGTGTGAAAACTAGAACTTTAATCTCAGCCAAACAGATTCACTCAGGAACAAATCAAACACTGAAAGAAGCCAAACGATAACAGTTTTAAGTTATCTGAGTGACTTATAAGTCTGAAAACGACGTGCCGGGAGTTCGCTGTTCTCGCCCGGTCAGCTATCGAGCTGGTGGGTAACAGACGTCTCTGAAAACATCGGAGCGCTTTTGCAAACATGTGATGTCCTGATAAATCTGCAGATATTTGAAGTTTACACAGCTACATCCTCGCCTGAAACTATCTTAAAAATGTATTTTGCGACACAGAAAGAGTAATAAGAGTAATATTAAAACTAAGTAGCGGCCGACATCGTTGGAAACTGGAATTGGCTGGGCCGCGCTATGAATTCTGGGATATGGTGGGCCACGAAGGACACACCCGACCCATCCTTCAAATTCAGGGAAATGAAGGACGCATTGATATCGTCGTGTTGGTGTTGTTCCCAGATCAACATAGTAAATGTTGTTCCAGGATCAACACCAACACGATGACATCAGATCATCCATTTTGCACAGCCTTTGTCGCCTCGCTGTGACGTTATCGGCCTACAGCCCATGAACTGTGACAAACCTGCAGACACCTGCACTCCTTGTGGCCCATTTTAACCTGACTATAAATGATGCCTACAGTTTTGCCTCTTTTATCTCTTTTCGTGACTTAAATGTTGGTAATTATGACCCATTAGGACTGCCTTTGCTGCGTTACTGTTTAGGCTTGAAGGTGCACAGTTGATGTGAAATAATAACTTCCCTCAAATGTGTTAAAGTAACGAGCCTGTTTTTAAAATGTGAGGAGTAGAAAGTTCAGATATTTGTGTTAAAAAGTAGTAAAAGTAAAAAGTAGTAAAAAAATACTCCAGTAAAGTACAGATACCGGAAAAATTCTACTTAAGTACAATAAATAAGTAAGAATGCAGACATTGATGTGCTTTATTAATTTTTAAAAATAATTTCCTGAATGTGTCGTATTAATGTTCTTTGTTAAAATAATCCTATTTGTTCCAGTCTCCTCTGCTGAGGGTGGAAACAGAAACCTGTCTAACCTCCATCCACACAAAGAAAATACTGTGGCAATAAATTCTCAGTGATTCGGTCTTTCCATCAAAAGTCTGCCAGCTTTTAAAACCATCTCTGATTGACACAAGAATACAAAAATAAATAAAAAGACACATTTTATGGTCCAACAGTTGAAGCCTGATCTTGAAAGTAGAGATAGTGTCTGTCTCCTGAATCCAAACTGGAAGCTGGTTCCACAGAAGAGGGGCCTGAAAGCTGAAGCCTCTGCCTCCCATTCTGCTTTTAAATAGAGTCAGAACAGGGTGGGGGACACGTGCCCACATTATGTTCATGGCATGAGAAGATGAGAGCTTTTAATCCCAGGGTGCGTTCTTCATTCTCAGCTCACTACAGGTTTCCCATCCTCAGAAACAGCACAGCTACATAGAAGTTAAGACTCACTAACACTATTAACTAACATGAGCTGTGAGCTCAGTTTCATGATCGTTAACATGCAAATCGTTGTTGCTAAGATCAGCAGCTGTGAGTGCAGAGAGCCAGGGAAAGACTGCGATCGCAGCGTTGTCAGACAGCGAAGGCGCTCCTGAGGCTCGAAGCAGCGCTCGTTCCTGAGAGGAAGCTCCAAGAACTATGTATGATTCGCACGCTAGTTTGGTGCAAGTGTCCATCGCTACACAACTGTTCAGCTTACAAGGTTGGGGAAACGCAGCGGACTCTGAGGATAAGTGATGAACTCTCCCACTGAAAACATTCCGTCAACTTTATTGGATCTTCTGGATTTTTGAGCATCAGGACAACTAATGCTGGACAACAGCAAAGTGTGTAGGTGCGATCGTGGCTCAAGAGTTGGCAGTTCGTCTTGTAACCGGAAACCATTATTATTAGGTACATCACACACAGATACTAATAAGTAAGAAGAAATACCTGTACAGTAACCTCACAGCAGCCATATTATTGGTCAGGTGATCCCTTCCACTGCCGATGTGGCAACAACAGAGCCGTTTCCCCTCCTTGTGAAACGTGTGTGAACCATCCAAAAATCACGACCTACCTCTGTTTCTATCATTGTGTCGTATCCCACCTTTACGTGTTGTCTCGGTGTGATCCGGCTGAGCCAGAGCACAAGCACGCTCTGCAGACACTTTAAATAACTTTAAACTGTTGTTGACTCTGTCATATTTTGTGTTCTGTTTTTTGTTTAAAAGCCAATAACAACACTACAAAACTCTCCACACCTGTACAAGCGCGGCTGCTGTGAGCAGAGGAGGCTGAAGGGAAAGCAGAAGTAACCTGTTAAACGTCCTGTGAGTGTTTGTGTCATTCAGGCCTGAGAATGTGAGTTTGTCCTCAGCGAAACGAGGCGCCGCAGTAAAAATGTCAGAGCACTGTGGAGTGATAATCAGCTGCAAAAGGTCCCACAGCAGAGAGAGGTCAGAGGTCACAGAGGAACAATGAGGGGAGCTGCAGTGTTTGTGCAGATAATCCATCCCGCAGCACCAGATTGGATCAGGCTGGATTGGATAGCCTTTATTGTCCTCGAGGGACAATTGAGTTACAAACTGTGGTGACCAGCCAGCGAGATAGCATTAAACAAATGAAAGACACAGACACGGGAACTTGGTGGGTGTCTGCACTCATACGTTGGATCTAGCTTGTTCCGGCGCATCCCACAGATACTCGATCAGATTGGGATCTTGGACGTCTAGAGGCAGAGTTGGCCTCTTTGTTGTTTCTGGAGTGGTTTTAGCAGAATGGCGGCCTCTGATGGGGGAGACTGCTGGGATTTTGTAGATGTCATCAATAAAACTGTCAAATAATAATGTGGGTGCAAAAGAAAACATGTAACACTGCTCCTGATTCACTCATTCATCCTTCAATTTGCAACTCAAATGTACTTAAATAGCACAAAATCACAGCAGGTGTTTGATACTGTAAGGTGAAAACTCTACAGTAATACAGAGAAACCCCAACAACCAGACCACCCCCAGTGAGCAAGCACTTGGCAACAGTGGGAAGGAAAAACTCCCTTTTAACAGGAAGAACCAGGTTTGGGGTGGAGTGAGGAGGAGCTGCTTTATTTCTTTTCTTTTGTAAAGCGTCCTTGGGTTAAAGGAACTGCAGAAATCAAAGGCCCTGTCTCAGTATGCGTACTTGTGCGTACTTGCGTTCTCGTGTACTCGTGATACGTCATCAGTCTGAGACCAAGTACTGTTCCAATTCAAAGTACGCATCAAGCCGAGAACGCGAAAAAGTCCCGGATGTGTTCTCGCTCCGCCCGTTTTATCGAGCATGCATCGGTGGTGACTTGTGTGGACCTGGTACAGCTAAATATCCCAGAATGCATTTCGTCCAAAACTCAAACGCGGCAATGGCGGACGAGCGGGGCTAAAAACTTTTAAATATTACTATTTCTGGGTCACAAAATACACTTTTAAGTTATTTTCAAGCGAGAAAGTAGCTGTGCAAACTTCAAATATCTGCTCGATTTATTAAGATATCATATATTTCCAAACGTGTTCAGATGTTTTCGGAGACGTCTGTGACCCGCCAGCTCCATAGCAGACAGCGAGGTCGAGGATCACTAAAGCCGGCGAGAACAGCGGACTCCTGGCTCATCGTTTTCAACCCCCCCGCGGTCTTTTCGCTACTCAGGTTAAACAAACCCCAGCAGCTGTCTATTGTATTGAGTGTCCACTAAAATTAAAATAAAAGCGTTCTAACATCTCACCTGCTTGTTTTTATTAAGGTATGTACACGTATATACATGTACGCTATTTTTATTAATAGAGATTTCACTACTGAGGTTAAACATGATATATAAGTAAATTAGATAACTTCTGAATGTTAAGTTTGGTTTATTTCAGTGTTTTATTTGTTCCTGAGTAAATCGGTTTGGCTGTGATTAAAGTTAAGCTTCATAACATATTACTCAGTTAAATTAAGAGGGCAGTAAAAACTCCGGACCTGTGACATCATCAAGTACGCTGGTAATCCAATTGTACAAATCGCAAGTCCGTACTCGCGTTCTCGGCGAGTCCGTACTCGCGTACTTGAGAATTGAGAAAGGGCCAAAGTTTCTGTTATTATTATGACTACAAAGATGGCCGTCTGAAAACAGCTTCAGCCATTCTGAAACTTGAAAGTAGAACACTAGTCATCAAATTCAGTTCACCCAGGTTTTATTTATCTGGAGTGATGTCATCAGTTTTACTTAAATTCTTAACAAAGAGGCAGAGGGGTCACTGCTAACCTGGTGCTGGTTAGATCCACTTTACTGTAGCATTAGCCAAACTGCTAACAACTCACCCAAACAGCAGGAAGAAAAACTTCTTTCCTTTTTTTTGTTCTGCTCATTAAACTGGACAGACTGGCTGGATTTAGCACACAAATAAATATTTGAAAGTGTAAAATGTGAACATTTAATGCTCGTGCTTTTATTCCCCTGAGGAAGATCGGTTGTGTTCCTCCTGAAATATAAGATCAGGATCTGTTCTCGTGGCGTGTGCATCGTGAAGAGCTGCGCTGCTTATTGCGAGCCGTTATCTAAAGTGCTTCCACTGAAGTTGGACTTGAATCGAGTGTTATTTTACGCTCTGCTGGGACTGCGTTGAGTCATCCGTGTTGGTGGGATTCCCTGATGTCATTTCCACTCTGTCTCCCTGCAGAAGAACATTTGAAAGCAGCACAAAGTGTTTTTCCACAGTATAAAAGTCGTGTTTGTTCTGACTAAATGTTGAGTGGGCGACTCTCTGCTGCTGCCTCTTTGTTTAATGGAGATATCAGCGAGTGCTAATGAAGTCTGCTAATCCTCTGAACGCTCTGTTAATTCCTGTCCTCTTCAGCCCGACGTTCCGCTGTTGTATTTGTCGGAGATGAGCGGCGGCAGCTGCGGCGCGCTGCTGCTGATAGGTTTATTGTTTTATTGCTCGGCTTCCATTTAAAGTCAATAAGGATTAATGGACTTTTGTTTAACTTGTAAGTCAGAGTTCCTTCATCACCTTGCAGCTCGTCGGCTGTCAATCAGCCACGCGGCATCATGTGACCCACAGGAGGAGGAGCACCAGGCTTCAAAAGGGCAGCACCCACAGCACCAGGACCAGAGAGAGCCAAGAACCAGAACCAGCACCAGGACCAGCAGAAGAAACCAGACCAGCACCAGTAGGAGCTTCTCCTTCTCCTCTGCTGTTTTTCTTGGTTCTTTTCCTCTTTCTTCTCATCTTCTTCTTGCTCTCCTCCAGGTATGCAGTGTGTACGTTGTCCCACCATTTTGGTTCTCATGGCACTGGTTCTGTGCAGTACCGGAGTTTCCTCTCAGCCAGACAGAGACCAGCTGCAGGACCCGGACCTGGAGCTGGAGCTGGAGCTGCGCAATCATCGGCTGCTGCAACGACCTCGCAGCGCAGGGTTCCTGTCACAGGTGAGACCGAGCACCCTGACAGCTCGCAGCATCGTTTTAGTGCGCCATTACTTTGAAGGAACAGTGGGGAAACGGCTCCCTTCAGATTAAAGCGTCACGATGATAAGGCTCTGTTAGTGAGATGCTTTATTATCTCTGGAGCCAGGCTAGCTGTCTCCCTCTTATTCAACATGTTTTTATGCTAAGCAAAGCTCACAAGGTAGCAGAAAAGACAGTTAGAGGGCTCCAAGTATTTCTTCAAAGTTCTGCTTCAGCTCCATATTTCTGTTCTTTAACTCTGCCAGAGCAGCTTTGCATGATTCACAGCTCAGAATAATCCTTCTTTATCTGATCCAGGGCATTGGTGCAGCTCCTCCCCCTTTCCCATCTGCCTTCATTGAATCCAACTCTGATTGGCTGCTGAATGTGTGGGTGGGACTTATGTTTGCCGAGATGATTATATCAGGATATTTGCTCTCCGTGACATCATAGAGACACAAAAGTGGAAAAAACAAAAATACAAACAAAAAGTGATTTACAATAGAAGCCGAGTTACCTCGTTTCCTTCTTCTGCAGTTAAAACTGGACAGTTTGTTTCTTCTTATGATTTCTTGCTCTTTTCATCCACACTAATGTTTTGAAACAGCAGGTCAGTTCAGATCAAATGTGTCTTCTTGGGAAGATCCCAGAAAAACTTGGTGCAGTTCCAAGTTGCTCTAAACAGTTCTGAGCTCTTCTGTTTGGTTACTATTAGTTGTGTCCTAATGAATCATTAGGCTGAATCATTCTGACCTGCTCTAAACTCGTTCATCGCTGTTGCCAAACTCCCAGGTGTACCACGTGGTTCCAAAAAAGTGATCTAAACTGTTCTAGCTGCTCTTAGCTGTGCTAAAGGGTCTGCTTTGGTGCTAAACTGGTTTCTGGACCCTCAGGAGTGGAGTAAACGTGCGGTGGAGGACCTGCTCGCTCAGATGTCTCTGCCTGAGGCCGACGTCCAGCGGGAAGCTGAGGCAACAGGAGGGAGGATGAACCTGGAGCGGTCTGCCGACCAACCCAACAGCATACCCCCCCGCGAACGCAAGGCCGGCTGCAAGAACTTCTACTGGAAGGGCCTCACTTCCTGTTAAAGCCCCCCCAGGTACGTGACCACCTGCTTAAGCTACACCTACAAACTATACCAGTTAACCTAGATACCAACCTGCTGTCTCACCTGTCTTCTTTTTTGCTTCCAGATGAGGCCACGCCTTCCTAAGACCAGTGGACCGATCCCCTATCACCTGGCCTTCACCTGAGAGATTGGATGGACCAATCAGCAGCTGTCTGGCTGCATCATACCGGAATAATTAATGTAATTATCAAATAAAGAGAGAAATCTGTGAAGTCTGTGTCCCCGCCTCCTCTGTCTGTCTGAACTGTGAACACACATCCAGCTGTGCAGCAGCTGTTAGCATCCTGACAACAGACTCCTGCATGCGTGACCGGGAGGAGCAGTGGGAGCACTGGGAGTGATCGGTGTGTTTGTGTGGAAACAGCAGCAGGCCTTAGTGTTTGAACAGAGAGCGAGAGGGGTGAGTCTAATTAACCTTAAATGGAGAGCAGCGAGAGAGAGCAAATATTGGCTGAAGACATTAAACGGTTGAGAGAGAGTCGGAGTCATTACAGGCAGACACTTTAGTCCATTAAAGGGCACAACATCACTCACACACATCTTTGAAAGCTTCACACTAATGTGCACACTCAAGCCCCGCCCTCTTCCTGAACATAAGCCACCGATTGGCTGCCGGCTGCTGTGCAGCAGCGTGTTCGTGTTTCACTTTAGGAGAACGAATACGTCCGCTGTTATTTCAGCGTCTTATTGATAAGCAGCGTCTTATCAGCGACACTGATCTGAGGCAAGGTCACGTCAGCAGAGCGAGGGTCACATTTACAGCTCGACCTGGCCTTTAATTATTAAACCGAACGTGACGACCACATGAAAGAGCGAACGCTCTCACTACGACGTACTGACGTCTGTCCAACCTCCTTACAGCTGCAAACAAACTCGATATGTTGAACTGACAGCCTGCAGGTCGTTTGCTCTTCTTCACTGCAGTAAAATAAGAGCACAAAGATAAGAGGAGGATGCAGGACAGGACGACCTGCTGCACACGGCGAGCTGTGGGGCCATGTTTCTGATCCATAGACCTCGTGCTGCGAGGCCACTGTGGCACGTCTGCCGTGCTGAGGTAACTTTCAGGTTGTTTCACCATAACACAT
>NC_140474.1:1161077-1178555 GCF_051167445.1 Perissodus microlepis | reverse complement strand
TTTACGGGAGCCCCGCCCCCCTGGGGTGGCGTGTTTATATCGTGTAGATGTGTGTACACCGACTCACAGTGATGTCATCAGGAGGATGTGACAGTATGATCGTGGGGTCAGTGAAGGTCTGGCCTTCATCAGGTGTCACAGGGACTGAGTAACTCCTAACAGAGTATTTACAGGCGAATCTCACGTCAGCATCATTTCATCTGAGAGATGATATGTTGGTCCAAGCGTCCCCGTTAAGGACATGAATCGTCCCTGACTTTACTCTGTGGACGTCTCTCAGCTCAGGCTCAGCAGCACAGAAGCACCTGTTTAAGAATATTATCATTAAAATTAAAACAGTATAAAACTAAAACCATATGAAATTAAACTGATTTCTAATCAGATGTTAACCACTGTAGAAACGTAGCGTATCATCCCTGTTGACCAAACACCTCAGCTTTTAAATCAACCAACAATTTCCCCATAACTTCCTCGTTTCCTAGTTTTTCACTGGTTGCATCTCCAGCATGAAACTGCAGCAGCCCGAGGAGCCCGCAGGCACGCGGACGAGCCTGCTCACTGTCCTCGTGTGTTTGGTGCTTATTGAAATTAACAGCTTTTAAACTCGTGGTATTCGTTGTGATTTTTTAATCTAAATTATTTATTACATATAAAGCACAACATGTAAAAATGAAATCACGTCGCAGCGCTTTATTTTAAATTTATTGTCATTTTAATCTAAACTAAATAACAGCGAGCAGAGACGTGAGCGACTCCCGGGGTCAGCTGGATGCTGCGTTATTGGATACTCTGTAATTCCCGCTATGATGCTCAGAGATTAATGTGTGATATCAACAAACAAACAAACAAACATCACCATCATCACTCTTCCACAGACAATAAATTCAAAGCTCAACATCATTAAAGAAGAACATTTTTATTTCACTCTTTAAATTTAATCACACACTGAAAGCGATATAAAAAAAAATGGGAATAACACAAGAAGAATCACGTGACCTACGGAGCAGCCGGGGGCGGGACTATGAAGAGCCGTAAATGTGATTCGTTTGTCTTTGGTTTCCTCTGGAATGACTTCAATCACTCACGTGCTGTTTGTGACGCATTCAGGCGACGTCTGTAAGTTATAGCGACAAAAAGGGGGACAGGATCCACTCGTGTGTGTGTGTGTATGTGTGTGTGTGTGTTTGTGTGAGTGCCATGTTCATTAAACACTGAGTTACCAATCAGAGGGCTGGATTCGCCTCTGAGGTTTGTCCTGGTCTGTCCTTTTCCTTGTCTCCTTGCACTCTATTTCATTTCCTTTTTCCTTGTCACTTTTCCTCTGCTGTTTTTTTCTTTTCTTCTCTCAGTCGTTTCCTTGTCTCCTTGTCTCCTTTCAATTTCCTCTCTCTCTTTTTGCTTCATGTCCTCTACCTTGTTTCCTCTTCCTTTCTTACCCTTCCTTGTTTCCTCAGCAGCTCTTTATTTTCTATGCTTTTTTCAATTGTTTCCTTTCTGCTCTTTTTGTTTCCTCGCCTCATCCCCTTGTCCTCCCTCTCTTCCTCTTTTTACACTCTTCTTAGGTCTCCTTCTTGTCTTGTCTCCTTGTTTCCTACTTCTTTTCATTCCCCTTTCCCAGTTTCTCCTTTCATTTACTTCTTTTTCCTTTTTCCCTTTTGTCTCCTTGTTTCCTCTCCTTTATACTTACATTTACTCTTTTATTCTATCCTTGTATCCTTACTCCCTTTTCTAGATTTGCTTTCCTATTTCCTTTTCGTTCCCTGTCTCCTCTACCTCTGTTGTTTCCTCATCTCCTCGTCCTCTCTGGTCTTATCCCCCCCCCCAAACACACACACACTTGCTGTTATAATCTCCTCTCCCCTTGCGTTTGTTCGTGTCTCCTTGTCTCCTTCATCCTTTCTGTTCTTGGCTCCTTGCTTTGACTTTAAGTTGTTCTCTGTCGCTCTCCCAGAATCCCGCGGTGGAGATGCACGATGTGTGCTGACCTGCTAATTATGTGGACGACAGAAACCAGTGTGTGTGTGTGTGTGTGTCACACACACCTGCTGTGTTTCTGCTCATTGATTAGTCCAGACTGACAGACAAATTCACCTCCAGCCGAGTGTCTGATTGGTCAGCCTGCAGCGAGGTGTTTTATTGGTCCGCTCCCCCGCGGGGTGTCGGTGTGACGCTGAACCCCACCACCCCTGCACCAGCTGGACCTTTGAACCCATTAAGGGAGCAATTCACACATATTTCCATGCTTATTATGAGAGGAAGGCGAGGACGGGAACAACCTGACATTAAACATAAGGAAATTTCCATCAGTGCGGGATTTAAAAACAAGGAAGTTCCAACACCATGCCATAAAATTAAAAAATCTCTTACGATTTAAATTCAGGGGGTCAGCACTCACCTCTCCTCACCTGCTCCACCCACTCCCACTTCCCCATCCTCCAGTCAGAACCTCTCAGTGCAAAGAACGGAGACTGTGTTGAAACAATGTGAACGTTGTACAGGAAACACAATACTACCAAAAGTATTCACTCACTCATCCAAATCATTGAATTCAGGTGTTCCAGCCGCTTCCATGGCCACAGGTGTAGGTGTGCAGACGGCTTCTACTAATGTTTGTGTGACAGTGTTCAGCTGTCAGCATCTTCCTCTCTGGATTTCAGCTGTAGTCAGCTGAGGAGCTGGCAGGATGTGACTCCACGAGCAACATGTTCCCTGTTCTCTCTTTCAAAATAAAACTACAGGAATTTACAGTGTTCTGAGAGAAGAATGGAAACGTGGTCGTTTTGAAGCTTTGAGCTTGTATTTAACGTTCCTCACACACATGCAAAGGTGAGTTTGGCAAAGTGTTTAGAAATCATCTTCAGGTAAGTGTGGTTCAGGTTCTCTCTCTGCTTTGCTGAACGGCTAGCTTTTACTTGTTCGTAGGGAAGGTTGACTTTTCCAGGTCTCATTGGAATTAAAAACAAAGTCCATAAAGTGCCTTAGCTGTAACACAGACTGCATGAAAGCTAGGCCAATTATTTCTGAAGCAACAGATAAGAGAAAGTCTTACTGCTAAAACATGTTTCCACTCACACCGAATGACGAGGGGGGGTGTCTCATTTCTGTTATTTAAAATGATAATAGAGTCAAGTGAGTGAACGACTCCATGCTTTTATTGCTACAGGTTATCCAGATCATGGTGGCAGCAGTCGACGCAGAGCTGCACAGACCTCCCTCTCCACTTCCTCCAGCTCTTCCAGGGTGACAACAAGGCATTCCCAAGCCAGCTGAGAGATGTAATCTCTGCAGCACGTCCTGGTTCTGCCCCAGGGCCTCTCCTGCTGTGTCTGGCCAAACTCACCTAGGGTTGCAAAGCAGCTTGCAGAGGCAGTGGTAGACAGGCTAAAGCGTGATTATAAGCAGAGGCTCTGGAGACGAGCTTATGTGGAGTCCAATGAAAAACCACAAAGTCATAGCTGGATGCATGCACGCTGAATGATGATTGGTTGAAGGGTCAACATATGAAGTGTGGCTGCAGTGAAGAGTTTCCACACTCAGCATCACTGAGAGATGTTCTTTAGCCTTTAATGTTATTTTAATGTTCTAAGGACCTGAAACACCAACAACATGCATGCATGAGTCTGCACAGCTCGCTGTAGCACCTGCAGATTACCGACCTACAGCCACGCATGCCGCGCTTCTGCGGCCGAGCTTCTCTTCACAGGCTGAGCTCTGCGAACACACTGAATGTATCAGCTGGAGTTAATACTGCACACCGATCGGGGGAAATCATTTGCATCATATTTATGTGAGAGCAGAGATGAATCAGCCTCTGCGAGTCTGTAAGTTGCTGTTCCACAGGGCACGGGTTCACACGGCGTGCAGGAAGTGAAGACCTGAATTTATTTTTCCAATGTTTCCGAGCTGGGATGTTCTGATGCTCAGTGCAGGCTGTTTAAATGTGTATGAGGTCGGTTCATTGTGCTGTCGCACACATGACAATATCTGATTTGTTGTTTTTTATTGTGTCTGAATAATTTCGCCTGAGCAGACATGAAAATAAAATCAGGGACACGATGCTCCAAATTGAGACTGTGCAGAAGGAAGCAGACAAATCGCAGCAGGCCATTAATCCACAGATCGCCGCCTCGCTCTGTCTCTCCGTCGGGCTGTCGTCCTCTAACTCGCACCAACAGGCCGAACCAATCAGCTGTCACGACAGGAAGCCGCTGTGGTCCGAACACTCACAGAGGCTTTTCTCCGTGACCGCGTTGGACAGGTGTGGAAAGTGTCCTGTCGGTCGCCGTTAGCATTCTGACAGCTGAAGCTGTCGGCACGCACTCCTGCGAGGCGTGCTGGACATATCGATGACAGACGACCTCTGGAGGTCAGAAGATCTTCATGTGTTTGTGCATCTCTGTCATAAAGCTGAAGTCTTTCTTTGTTGTTGTCCTGAACTTCCTGCCCTGAAGACCTGAATCCATATGAGATCCTCGTCACCTCGTAGGAGTCAGGATGCTCTGAAATAAATGCAGTGATTTTATCATAAATGATATTTTATTCATAACAGAACATAAGAACATAACAAATGTGGAAACTGGAAACAACAGACATCTTTTGGTTTTGGGGGGGTGATAAAAATATGAGCTCCTTGTGAACATGATGGCAGCGACACGTCTGTAAAAGTAGGACCGGTCCATGTTCGCTCTCTAACATCAGTCTGATGGAGGATTCCAGCTGCTCAGCAGTCCTGGCTCTGCTTCGTCCTCTCGTTGCTTTCATGATGCTCCAGATGTTCTCAGCTGGTCAGAGGTCTGGACTGCAGGCGGGCCGTTCAGGGCCGGACTCTGCTCCTCTGCTTTAGTCTGAGTTTGGATGGATCTGACCTGAGATCAGTTTTAAAGGAGCTTCTCTGTATGATTCAGCAGTAACCTGCACGCTGAGCTGCTCGCAGACGCTGGCTTCTGGAAGCGTTCCTGAGCGCGTGTGCTGATGTTTTAATGCAGCGCTGCCGACGGTCGCAGATATCGGCCTCGTCCCTGCGCACAGAGACTCCTCCAGGTTCTCTGAGATGCTGATGGTGACGTGCTGTGGATGTTCACAGATGGTGGATGTCTGCCCGTCTTTACGCCAGAGAAACTCCGCCTCTCTAAGAGGCTCATTTTATACCCGATCATGTGACTGACCTGCTGCCAGATGTTTCTGTTTAGCATCACTTACTTTTCCAGACTTTTGTTGACCCGTCTCGACTTTTTTGAGACTTTTACTAACATTGAATCCAAAATGAGCTCATATTTAGTTTATTATGAGTGTGGGTGTGATCGGCTTCCTCTCGTGTTTGGATCAGAGCTCAGCTCTCGTCAGACAGATGCAGCTTCAAATGTTGCTGCGACCTTTTCAGAGCGTTTGATGAACAATAACAAACACACTGAATGTGTTTGTGTCATTTCTGAAATGTTAGCATCATTTTTAGTCCTGCTCCAAAGTTTGGGGTCACTGAGAAACGTCCTTGTTTTTGAAAGAAAAGCACATTTGCTTTCACTTAAAACAACATTAAATTAATCAGAAATGCTCTGACAATTAGTGATTAATGAAATTATTAAAGATGAACAATAGTAATACCTGCGTAGGCGTAGAACGGCTCTTTTTCCAGCAAATGTCACTGCAGAGCTTCAGCAGCACACGTGTGAGGAGACGGGCTGACCGCAGTCATGTGAGCGCTGCTGCAAACACACTCAACGAAGTTTAAAGCAGAGAAAATGTCCTTGACGTGGGTCAGAGTGTGTCAGAGTACGGCTTCGGTTCAGGCAGGTCAGCGTCCCGATCGATAGATTTCCAGCCGATCAGCTGATCTCCAACAATGACGCCGTGGAGCTCCGACCTCGGCCCTGTCAGTCCAAACACCGACTGGTTATGAAGAAGCAGCTGACTCACCGTGTTACTGTGCTGTGTTTCATCTTCCTTCATTCACGCCAACCTGGCCCCGCCCCTCCCTGAGCCTGGTTCTGCCAGAGGTTTCTTCCTGTTAAAGGGGAGTTTTTCCTTCCCACTGTTGCCAAGTCCTTCCTCACAGGGGTCAACTGGTTTTTGGGCTTTCTCTGTAATATTGTAGAGTCTTTATCTTACAGCATAAAGTGCCTTGAAACAGCTGCTGTTGTCATTTTGTGCAGAACAAAACTGAATTGACCTAAAAACCACAACCCTGACCCTGGTCCTGGCCCTGGTCCCGGCCCTGGCCCTGGTCCAGGCCCTGGCTCTGGTCCCGGCCCTGGTCCTGGTCCAGGCCCTGGCTCTGGTCCCGGCCCTGGTCCCGGCCCTGGTCATATGCAATGTGAGTGTATTAAACAGCGGTGGCTGTGTGTGCACGGCCATGTTTCAGGTTTTTCTGCTGCAGTATTAAAAGAGAAAAATGAGGCTGTGAGGGGAGCAGCAAACAGCAAAGCGACGCGTCTGCAGCTTAATAGCAGGACACTGTTGGTGGCAAGAGCCTCGCTGCTGCGACTGAAGCTTCATTACTGAGACTCCCACAGATCTGAGCACATTAGGACCTCGACAGGGGTCAAACGTGAGCTCGCAGTCACGACGGACCAAAGAGCCGCTTGAGCTCTGCAAATAACCCCAAACGCAAAACTGAGCCCATGAAATGACCACGTTTCCTCTGCCTGCACTGCATCACGTCAGCGTCGGATCAGTTCTCACACGAAACTAAAGTAAAACAGCCTCAAAGCCGCGACACACGAGCTCATCGCATGTCAGCTGACTTACAGGCACAAACTGTACCGCACAGATTTCAGCAGCGCGCACAAAGGCTTCAATAACCACTCAGCTGTGCGTGTCAACAGGTAAATGGTTTTTCATTGACAGACCTGCAGGCAGCAGCACGATGATGCGCTCGATGTGAGGAGGGCGGAATAATTATTTCAAACCAGAGCTGATGCTCCACTGAGCACACGACATTTATCAGCAAATTGAGTCAGAGATGGAAGAACGAGAAGAAAGAGACGTGGCAAGAACAGTTACCTCACGCTCACCTGGACCCTAAAAATAATCAAATCAAATAAGCATCAGCCAGAGCATCATCCTGCCCCTTCACCTGCTCGCCATCTCACCAGGTACACGACCGCTCAGTGAAACAATCAGTAAAGCTAGACTGAAGTAAAAATGAAAACTGGCTTACAAAACTACTTAAACTGAAGTAAAAATGTCCAGAAAATGTCTTCAGCTTTAGTCTCTACCAAGAAGCTGCAATTCCTTCAATGTCCAGCAGAGGCAGCAGTGAGTCAGCCGCACAGACTCCCGTTTACAGTCTGTCCATCCATCTGTTTGCTCCTTTTCAGGGTCGCTGGAGCCTTTCCCAGCTGTCTCAGGGTGAGAGGAGGAGTACACCCTGGACAGGTCGCCAGTCTGTCGTGTTTTGTGTACTTTTACTGTGATAGAATAGAATAGAATAGAATAGAATAGAATAAACCTTTATTATCCCACGGATGAGAAATCTCGGTGTTACAGAGCTCTTACAGCACGGGAAAATAAAATATAAAAGGAGGACACAGGGTGGTCCTATATACAGGTAACAATGTACAGAATATGTATAAAATGTACAGTAAACAAACAAGCTGGTGAGTAAGACGACCAAAACCATGTTAAGCTGCATCATAGAGTCTCGCTCCTTCCTACACTGAAATGAAGTGGACTGTGAAGTGGGGTGCACCCCCGAAACCAAGTGAACAACACGTTCAGCCATTTATGTCAGTGTTCACAGAAATACCTCAGGATTCATGATGACATCATCACACATCATCTGTTTAAGCTCACGGGCTCTCGCTGCGCCGACGCAGGAGGAGAAAACGTCAGCGGTGCACAGAGGAGGCTCTCTCCACAAAGTTTCATCTCCTGTTTACTCTCTGAGCTCCTCTCTGCCCCCCCCCTCCCCCTCCTTTGGTGGCACCCCAGATTTTACAGACACTTCCTGTCCATCACACAGCATCAGTGACTTTAATAACGAGGCTCATGGTTCCGTCTCTTCGTTGACGTTTGTTTCAGGCAACCTTATTTGACAACAGCACGATCAAACTGGAAATTCTGGCCCCATTTGGTCCCCTATGACAATATTCTGGACACGCCCCTGTGTAAAACCTACAGCTGTTAAATCTGATCATGTGACCGCCTCCTGTCCGCGAGCCTCCGGCTGAGAAACAAAGTGAGTGGGAGGGAGGGGAGGAATTTGAAACCGGCTCATTTCACTAAACATCATCATCATCATCATCAGTCACCCCCCTCCACCCATCACCAAACCCACCCCACCGCCCTGGGCAATGACGTCAGCGGGGCTTTAAAAGAGCCGCCGTGACGGGACAGAAGCAGAAGATCCTCCGAGCCGCAGACAGACACACACGTGACGAAGATGAACTCCTCCTCGCGCCTCCGCTGCCTCCTCCTGCTCCTCGTCTCCCTCACCGCCTCCATCAGCTGCACCTCCGCCGCGCAGAGAGACTCCAAACTCCGCCTGTTGCTGCACCGGACCCCGCTGCTGGGCTCCAAACAGGTCCGACACACGCACGCGCACACACGCACACATTTCATTTGATTTCAAAAAATCTGTTTGAACTTTAATCGGAGTCTAAAAAAGTTTGAAAATGATTTTCTGTGAAAGTTTTGTAGAAAAATGAAAAACTGCAGGAAAAAGTTTGAATGTATTAAATGTAATGAATTAGAAACAGTTTGGACCAAACTGTAAACGTGGAGGAAACATCACTGAGTGCAGACAAGGCTGAATATTGTCTTCATGAACGAACAGCCATAAATAAATGTACCAGATAAGCAGGAAACAGCTCCTTTAATGAAAAACACAAAAACCTGCAGCTGGTGTAAAAATCACAGTGGTTTGTTCTCTGTGAACGTTTGAGGGCTTCGGCTCTGATTTCAGCTCTGTTCACTCCTATCAAAGAAATCAGAGGCTGAAAACATCATCATCATCATCATCACTGAATAAAATCAGACAGGAAGCAAAAGGATGCAAATAAAAGCTTCAGTCTTTATTAAAAACTCTCTGAGCTTTTTTAACTTCTCTGAGGTTTTAAATCCAGAGAAACGTTTCCCTCCATCACAGAGCGCTTCAGCTTCACTTTAATTACACACGTCCTGACCCAGTCTAATACCTGACAAACGAGCTGAAATCACACCTTCTCGGTCTGTGAGGGGTTCTTTTATTTCTTCGTCGTGACCTGCGTGAAGCTCTCCTGACAATGACGAGAGGGCGAGGAAAGGCTGTAAATCAGCCGATGATTCATCTGCTCATCGCTCCTTTGTGGATTCTTTATGGTCGAGTCTGGAAAGCCCGAGCGACCGATGAAGACAACGTTACTGCTGTTTGATGTTTCAGACGCTTTCAGCAGCCGCTCGCGTCGTGACTTCAGTCAGAGACGAGGTGAACGTTCTGAAGAAGCTCAAACAGCTTCTTCTTCCATCAGTGAAGGTTTGCAGCAGAGATCATGCAGGACTGTGACACTCTGCTGCAGGCGCTCAGCTCTTGCATCCACATCTCGACTGACGTTTTCACCTCGGCTCCACATCAGCTGCTTCTTCTGCAGCTCGTCTTTGAATGACCTGCTCAGACTTTCACCCATAAACATGTGAACACAGCCTCCATCTCTTTACATAGAACGTTCATTTCATCTCAGTGTTATTCGTACAGCACCAGTTCACACTGTAGGCTAAAGACTCTACAGCAAGAATCAGACGACCCGCGGCGACAGTGGGAAGGAAAAACTCCCTTTTAATAGGAAGAAACCAGCAGAGCCAGGCTGGGGGAGGGGCGGCCAACAGGGGAAGGTAACGAGGAGAAAGAGAGATGGGCAGAGAGGACAAAACTAAAATGTGATGACACACAGCAGGGAGAGATCAGTGCAGACGGTTGGTGTTCAGAGAAGGGCGCGGCATGCTTTTTGAGTAAAATGGAGGACGTGGTTCCTCTCTGCAGCACCGTGACGCCATGAAGACGCCACGCAGACAGGAAACATGACGGCGTCTGACATCTGCAGACTCACAAACACTCAGAAACTATGACATAAAACCTCTTTTTCTGTTTTGATGTGTGCAGTTTTCTTCAGTATCCCACAAACTGCTCAGCAGGAAGTGAAGGAGTCACAGCTCACCCTTTCACAATAAAGCTTGAGAGTTTTCAGAGCAGGGCTGCACGCTCTAAACTTAGTTTGTGGTTTTCTGCCCCCTGGAGGTTTAAGTGTGTTAGCATCTTTCGCTGATTGGCTTTAACCTCGTGATATCCTGCAGGTCACGGCGATGTGTTTAGAGGAATTGTCTTTGGAACAACTTTACAGATTACTGTGAAAAGTCTTTAGTTACATTAGATGTTTTCAAACACAACTCATAAAATCTTTAAGAAAAAAGTCAAAAACAGGTTTAAACTAAAACTTTAATATTTATCCACCAAATAACAACTGAACTCGTGTTGTTATAGCCGGTGTTTCAGCGACACGCTCGAACCTCAGAGACGCCAGAAATCAAAACAGCGAAACATTCAAACACTAAAACAAATTTGTCTGTTCAGAAATGTCAATAACTGTAATTTCACCCAAATAATAAATTGTTTGTTTGTTTGTGAAACAGTAAATACAAATGAATGGATAATGAAAATATTTTGTTATTAGCATTGAAAACTATACCTTGATCATTTTTCAAAACTAATTATATAAAAAAATTCACTTATAATAAAACAAAACCATTTTTAAAAATTTCATTATTATTTCATTTAATTCTCCTCAGGAAAGAATTTATAGTAATATATGAATTAGATATCAAACAAACAACAAACATAAACTCACAAAGAAAAAACTTCTGAACATCAGAAGCTAAATTTATTTAAACTAAATCATCATGATCACGATTTATTTTATTTTATAAAATTTGTTTTGTTTTTTCACAGCGTTGCCACTTTCAGTCAGTTTGTAATTATACATTAAACACAAATAACTTCCTGCTTCATTAAATCACAAAATAAATGTTATCTTATTATGTTGTGCAAAAAGTAAAATCTTCACTTTATCAATTTTGTTTTTACTACTGAATCTGGGTGATGTCACAGACAGGAGATGTCCCTATATGGTCATCTCTGGCACCAAAGCCCCGCCCACCACCTATTTAAAACAAGCAGCTAATAAAGTGTTTTTCAAAGGTGAGGAGTTAGACGGTGGGAGATAAAGATCATGCAAAGCTCCCCTCCTCCCTCCCTCACAGAGTAAAAACAGGAAATTCGTTTCACTTTAAGCAGCCGATGCTGAGCTTTGTTGAGCTCCTCACGTTCCCACACTGAGTTATTCCTGTGTTTTTTATCTTGACGTGTTTTCAGGACATGTCGCGGTCTTCGCTGGCGGAGCTGCTCCTCTCTGACCTCCTGCAGGTGGAGAACGAGGCTCTGGAAGAGGAGAATTTCCCTCTGGCCGACGGTGAACCCGAAGACATCCGCGTCGACCTGGAGCGCGCCGCCGGCAGCGGCCCGCTGCTCGCCCCCCGAGAGAGGAAAGCCGGCTGCAAGAACTTCTTCTGGAAGACCTTCACATCCTGCTGAGAGCCTCCTGCTCCTCCTGCTGTACAGAAACACGAGACTGTCGTGATTAGTTTGGATGAAGTGTTTTGATTTTTCTGAGCTGATTCTTTCCGAATGTAAACTTGATGAAACTATTTTTAATTGTTGGTTTGAATAAAATCAGTTTGAGACAAACACTCGACCCCGTCTGCTGCTCGGGGGTAAACACCTTCATCACGATGAAGAACTGCAGATTTTATGAAGCTGATTAATGCTGGTGCCGGGGAGGGAGGGCTGAACAATAAAATAACTTTAATGATGGTTAATAAAGAGAGGAAGGGGCTCCATAGCAACCACAGGGAGGAATATTTAATCAAACTGAGATAACAAATCAGATCATAAGTTTCCATTTTATTGATCCTCAGAGGCTGGACTGAACATCACAGCAGAGAAATCAATAAAAATCACCTGTGCAGATGTTCAGGCCATAAGTATGTGGACACGTGTGCACTGACACGGAGGAGAGGGGGGGGCTGTGGGTTTTCTTCACCACAGAAATCAATCGCTTCACTCAAAAAAGCACATTTCAAAGCCAAACACAATAAGTAGAAAAAGCAACATTTGTCCATTTTTTTTCCCAGTTTTCACTTTTCATTTTTTGCACATTTTTAATTTTAGGCTGTGAAACATTTAAACACAGAATGACCAAATAACAGAACCTCGGGTTTATATCAGCTACATGTTTCAGTGTCCTCCCGTTAACGCTCGCACAAAGCTTCTGTTCTTCTTCACATCTTTGTCAAAGACAGATGATCACATCTGTCAACCTTCCCGCAGCCCTGGCGACATGTCCCCGAGCACGCCTGAAAGCAAGGATTTGGTTGTGGCATTGGTGGGGACAGATGATTCAACCATCGAACTCTGCCCCGTTTCTTATTTTTTCCTTTTTGTTTTTGCTTCTTGATAAAAGGAGAAATATACTTGCCTACATATGCTATTCTACATGCTTTTAAACCATTTAAAATTACAATTTATAGTTTTATATGTGAATTATATAATGTTAAATTACTATTAAATAAATGACTGACTAAGTATTTTAGACTTTAGTTTACTTCAATCATATTCCATATAAATCAGGTGTCATACAAAAATAAAAAATAGCTTCAAATACAGTCATGACAATAAAAGAATATGACTTTAAGGACTTATCAACATTACTTCAGTTACACCAACATCTCTGACACATTAGCACTAAGGGAACACTGAATGACCTGGTGGGTTTTGTCCATAAAACTACTCGTCTAAGATTACCACAAAGTAAAACATCTCTCAGCAACATTATGCAACATTTTAGGCACTGTTGCCCCGATCAGATCAGTGAGCTGGGATGTTTTATTCTAAACATGAACTACTGTTACAGCAACAGACATGGAGAACATGCCCCACACAACAAACACATGCCTGCTCCTCTCGTTAGCTGAAATGAACTGCTGGCATATTTGTTTTACATCTATACTGTCCAGTCTCTCCTGGTGGACATGGCATCACATTATTCATGGTTACATACAATTTTAGACTGATGTGGGCCAAGCCTAGCACCTACTTGCCAACCTTGAGACCTCAGAATTAGGGAGACATTCAAAGGGGCTGGGGAGGGGGGGGGGGTATACATGTACATATATATGCAAAAAACTTTTTACAGCGTTTATTTATCGGATAAAATAAGTTAAATGTCACTGTTATTATTGTCCGGCCGGAAACAGGCCGGGGGTGTCCAAATTTAGAGGCTGCGTCCACCTGAGGACCCGGCCTTTGTGGTCTAAGTGGGTCGGGTCCTCCGAAAGCCGGGTAGACCGGAAATGAGCGACTGTGAAATTGGACGGTCTAGCCTTCAGAATTACGTCACCTGCCGTCTGCTCCTTGCTGTCTAAAATATAACCGGACGCTGGCGTAGATGGTCGAATAAACTGCTGTTTTCACACAGCAGTTTATTCAGCTGTGTGAGAACCTGGAGGAATCCTCCCGAGGGATTAATAAAGTTTTATTTAATCTAATTTAATCTAATAACTTTAATCTCAGCCAAACCAATTTACTCACCAACAAATAAAACACAACTAAAGCACTGAAAAAGGCCAGACAATAACATGTTTAAGTTATTTGACGTTTACACAGCTACATTCTCGCCTGAAAATGTGTTAAAAGTTTATTTTGCGACCCAGAAAGATTAATAAGAGTAATCCGGTCGTTAAGTCTGACGTCACTAGCCGTGTCTGGGCCTAAACTCCGCTGCAGGTCCATATATCAAACGATCACTATGGCATTACTGAGAGTTAAAAACTGTCTAAAGTCTTTCATCTTTAATAAAATGATCAGCGTTCTGCTCTACCAGGTGTAACAATTGAGTTTAACATTCAGGCATCCATGAAAACGGAATTTATGACATTTAACGGAGTTAGAAGTTAGCAGGAAGTTAGCTCGCTAGCTTCTATCTAAATATAATATAGCATGTCCTGACTGCGGGGTTTTGGAAACAAATTCAAACGTACAGCTCTGTTATCACTTCCAACATAAATGAAGACAGAAAACTAAACAGCAGTGACGTTTGTAGGGTTACTGAAGTTTGGCTAGCTGGTATATAATGATGTGCTACGTGACCGCTAGCGACACAGCTATGTTAGCATAATATAAACAAGCTAACTTTTTTTCCACTGGATAAAAGTTAACGTGAGTGTTCTCGGTGGTCAGGAACAAATGTAATCGCATGGCAGGATGCTGTAAAAGGACCAAACTTCAGCCAGGAGAACAACTGAGATAATCCATCCACAATACGAGGTTAGTCATTCATATACTGCTGCATGGGCTGGGCTGTAGTTACATCCTAAGGTTTTAAAAACTGGCCTAATCACACTGGCCATATTTGTCACATGAGGTAGGACTCCAGTAGAGACCGTAATTTAACTCTTTCTGCTCCGCTCGCTGAATGAGACGCTGACAGATCCTTTTTTTTTTACTATCGGGTTTGTTTTTCTTTACTCGAAGAGATCAAATTATTGGTGGGGACAATTCAATAATCGCTGGATATTGGTGGGGACACGTCCCTTCCGTCCATGCCAAATCTACGCTCTTGCCTGAAAGTGTGGGCTTGGCGTGGCTGAGCACAGGACAACTAAACGAGGGCCGACAGACAGACTGGTGTGGAAAAGCGTGTCAACAGTCAGTAACAGAGAAATGAATGCTAACATAATCAGAACACGAGCCTCCAAACACAGAGCCAATAAAGCCCGATGTTCTGTGAACCTATCCCCAAAACTCTCACCTCCATTTTAATCACAGCAGCTTCTTCAGCGAGCAGCAGCAGGAAGCGTTTTAATTTTCCATTCCAGTTATCTTTACAATCACCACGTGTCACACCTGAGTACAGGCTATCTGGTATGAGCAGCTTTCACATTGTTGCTGAGTTATTTCCACACGTTTCACAGCAGAGACGCTGTGTAATTACTGTCTGCTCTAAATGATGCTGGAGGGAGCAAGGATGGAAATTAAACTCGCTGGAAAAAAGACTCGACTAAAACTTCACAACTTCAGCCAGACGCTCTCACACTATTCATCACCGTGTCCATGAACGAATCACTGAAATCAGTATGTTTCTGACTACTTCTTACTTTTACTCCCTACATTTTAAAAACACTCGTTACTTTAGGTGTGACGTATCTGAGTCACAGTGAGGCAGCGCTGTTCGTGTACGAATCACAAGGAGACGTCGCATCAAAGACGTCACAGAGAGTTGACTTTGTCTCGGCCCAACACCTGAGCGACTGTTTGCGTCAGCGTGGAGCTAACCCTACAGAAGAGGAGCGAGCACAAAGCGAGTAACGTTTGTAAGTGTTTCTGTCAGCTCAACAATCATCAGCAAACACACAAACTGTGTGCGTGCAGTTTGTCTCATGTTGTGAATCAAACTGATGCAGACTAACTGTGATATTTAAAGACTGCATGAAAACCCTCTGCAGGTTAGCGCAGGATAAACAGGTTAGCTTGCTGCACAGGGGTCTGGTTTCATGGTCACAGGAAGCTTACATAGGTGGAGCAGAGATTTATAACAACAAATCAAGAACACTGTGGAGGAGCAGACAGAAAACACCGAGCGTTTGTGACACAAACCACCAGCTACACTCAAGAACTGCGAGAGCAGATTAGACTCAAACATCTAACAGAGCTGGAAACGTTCTTCAGGACGACTGAAAGTGAGAAAGAACGAAGAATGAAGAGAAAAATGTGGAAAGGAGGAAGAGAGGAATGTGAAACGAGCCACAGGTGGAGGTCAGGAGACGTGATTCTGATCGGCCTGATGTTAAACTGCTGCCTCGCCTCCTCTGCCACGCTAAACGAAAAGTGAGGGTGTGTGTGCGTGTGTGTGCGTGTGCGCGTGTGTGTGTGCGTGCGTGTGTGTGCGTGTGCGCGTGTGTGCGTGCAGCAGCTGCTGCAGTCAGATTAGCAGCTCCTTTCACTCAATAGTTCTTTGTTAAGAAAAGCTTTCAGGAGCTTAATGAGAGCTGATGATTGGCAGCTGAGACACACGCAGCAGCAAATGGAGAGGGCGTCCATTACCGACGATCACGTGACGGCACTACGTGTGAAATCACATGACCCGCTTTGAAAGTTGGTCAGAACTGCCCATTTCTTGTAAACATGATAAGAAACAGATGCAAACCGAAGCTCAGCGGGAATAAAACATGACGCCGTGTAGACCAGCACGTTCAGGAGGAGCTAGCCTCAGTTCTGTCGGTGGGACCGTCTACCCAGCTGGTGATTAAATACATTAACTTCAAAATGATAAGAAATGAATGATGCCAACCAAAAGAAGAATGCAGCCAGGACTGAGCCTTGTGGAACACCACAGGTTAGCGAGGGTGTGCATGCTAATCCTGACACGAGGAGGGGGAGGACAGTGTGTTTATCATATATACATCATTCAGTGTGATCAGAGACACGAGGTCAATGACTCGACACGAAGGATGAGCCGACCCAGTTTAGACCAGATTGGACTTCATGTGGTGTGTGACCTGAAACCAGTTTAATACCACGATTTAAGATATCGTTGTTAACATTACACAAACTTACAGACTCTAAGCTAAACGTTTGCTTGAAGCCAGTGTCCTCGATGTCCAGGCTTTGGCGTCCTGAAGCGTCCCGTACTTGCACTTATTTCAGGGACGATCTCAGCAGCTGCGACGCCACACGGAGCTCTGACCTCACTAAACTCTCTCCTGATGAGTTTATGGTCTCAGCCGCTGATTTCAAGCCCGAATGAATAAAATATGATTTCTATTTGGTTTCATTTTGTGGTTTCATTAGAGTCAGAACGGCCCATAAAGCAGGGGCGGGCGTAGGACGAGGCTTCACAACACGACAGCACAAATCGCATCTTTTACACACAGTCTGTGAGCTCATCTGCGCTTCCTGCTGTGGATCTTATTATAATGTCCGCATGACCATCAGAAACCTGCTGCTTGAATATATGTGATTGTTTCACAGCGGCGTGCAGCAGAGCGGCTTCCCTTTTTCTGTATTAAATTTCAGCATTTAATTACCTTCAATAAAAGACTTTGGCTAATTTGAGGCGTTCGTGTTTGCCTTCCAGCTTCGAATCCTAATTAAAGCCTAAACAGGTTCGAAGCCTCATAAGATAAGATAAGATAAGATAAGATAAAATAAGATAAGATAAGATAAGATAAGATAAGATAAAATAAGATAAGATAAGATAAGATAAGATAAGATAAGATAAGATAAAATAAGATAAGATAAGATAAGATAAGATAAGATAAGATAAAATAAGATAAGATAAGATAAGATAAGATAAGATAAGACAAGAGAAGAGAAGAGAAGATAAAATAAGATAAGATAAGATAAGATAAGATAAGATAAAATAAGATAAGAGAAGAGAAGAGAAGAGAAGAGAA
>NC_140474.1:1101077-1153577 GCF_051167445.1 Perissodus microlepis | reverse complement strand
GGAGCAGCTTTGCATGATTCACTGCTCAGAATAATCCTTCTTTGTCTTATGCTGGCCCTCGTGCAGCCCCTCCCTCCATCCTCTGTCTCAAACACGTTGTTTTGAAGCCCTCGCTCCAAAAAGGCCACTGTCCTTTCTGGTTGGCCAGCTTCTGGAAGCCTGCAGAGGGGCAGCACTCAGTGCCCACGAGCTGTACTGTCTGAGCTTTGGAGATTTCTGCAGGTTTGTGTTCCTGGACACAAAGCAGTGAAGCGTGCTGGAGCGTCCTCAGAGGAAAATCCCCTGGATTGAAGTTTGCTGGACAGATAAATTCAGACCGTTATGAAAGCTCTCACTGACTCGTGGTTCGTACATGTGAGCGTCCCCCAAAGGGCCGTTAAGAGCAGGAAGAGCAATAAACAGTTTATTGATTTGGTCTGTCTGTAAATGGTCTGTATTTGTAAAGCGCTTTTACTTGGTCCTAAGGACCCCAAAGCGCTTTACACTATACACAATCATCCACCCATTAGCAGCTACGGTGTAGCCACAGCCGCCCTGGGGCGCTCTGACAGAGGCGGTTTCTAGCCTGTCCTGTGGGGCTGATGGAGTCCTCGGCCTCTCACGCCAGCGTTCAGCTCTCACACTGACCATTAACTACACATCTAATCATAGAGATACAGAAAGTGGTTTAAGGGTGGTGTAGGGTGGCGGCCCTGAGGTGATAAAGAACACTTCCCTTCCTGGAAAACGATGGATCACACTCGCGGTTTCACGTGTGTCCAGTTCGCGGTGTGAAGGATAAACTGAGCTGAGAGCAGCAGAGAAGATCAGAACCAGCGAACGCCGTGAAGTTACGATGTGTTCGTTTTCAGCGTGTTTACATTTTAAACAAGTGTTTTTTCAGTTCAGTTTAAAAATGTTTCGGTTTTATGAGCATCGTTGACTTTTGTAAATGATCAGAATAAAGACTTAAAATATTATACAGAATACTCCTAAAAATACACTTAGTATATGTCTCAGTGTGTGTGTGTGTGTGTGTTTGTCTATATAAATGGAGAGTCCTCTTCACACGCTGAGGTTAATTGTGGAGTTCCACAGGGTTCAGTGCTGGGACCAGTTCTGTTTACATTATACACCCATCAGGGTCTCAAACTCGCGGCCCGCGGGCCACTTGCGGCCGTATATTGATGTGATGAAACACACTGCAGTCTGGTCCTTGAAGTTTGGGAGGGTTGTTTGTTGAGTGCAGTGTTGAAATAAGTTCTTAAAAAATGATTGAGCATGAAGACAACATGAGCAGAGAGCACGTGTGCTCTGTGAACAGATGTGCACAGATGTGCACAGATGTGCAGGTCAGCTGCTTCTGTGTTTGTAACAAATAAAACTGAACATATTTTATTTAGAGTTTCTACTTTGTTCGGTTTGATCTGAGTAACGTCATCACGGATGACCGTGCCGTGATGTGCGCGCGGTAACGTTAAACCTTCAGGTTCGTGGAGGCTGAAGCTCTGCGGTCACAGGAGTCACTGCCGCCGTGGATTCTGGGAGTTGGAGGAAGAAATGAAAGTGTAATATTAAGGGAGGAGGAGGGCTAACAGCGGCGGATTTTCGCCCCACAGGGGGTGAATGAGGCCACGCGTGGGGAATTCACAAAAAACTCAGTGCGGAACTGAGGAAAACTTACCGCAGCCACAGAGCGACGAGGAGCTGGAGGAGGTGACGTAGGGCCGTGTGAGTGACGTCAGTCCCTGTGTGTCTCGGGGTGTGTTTGTTTGTGAGAGGAAGAGGCTGGTTGGATGTTGGGCGGGGTCTGAGGGGAGAGAGGGAGAGCGAGAGAGGGTAGCGGAGAAAACCGAAAAACCTCCCGATCCTCCTCCTGCTGCTCCTGCTGCACACAGACAAAAGGAGACCGGGACGACACACGCGCACAGACACACAGACTCGCACTCACACACACAGACGGCCAGAGCGCGGCACAGACGGACGGACACCCGGGAGGATGGGCCGGCGGAGCGGTCGTCGGTAGCGCTCTGATTTCGGGGACGGAGCTCCAGGATGAGCGTAGCGCTGCAGGACCTCCGGAACACCGTGAGTACGCGCGCACACACACACACACACCGCGCCCGGACGCGTGACACTCGCAGCCCACGCGCGTTCTCTGTGATGCTGATCACCTGTCAGTCACTGTCGTCGGTGTGTGTGCACGCGTGCGCGTGAGCAGGAACACTGGCAGGCCTGAAATCAGGGCTGACCTGACAGTGACGTCACGGATCAAACAGCCTGATCAGAAATGAGTGTGACGCAACAGGTTTGTAAACACACACACACACTGACCCCTCTGGTTTAGGTTTGTTTATAACCACAGAAGAAGAACAGACAAAAACACTCTTCTTCTTCTCCTCACCTTGTTGAGCTGAGGTGGACAGTTAGCTTGTGGCTGCAGGTAAATCTGCTCCTGCACACTTTGGTAGTAAAGATGGAGCTACATGACACCACCCACTGGTTTCTGGTGTTTTGGCCATGGCTGTGTTGGTTTTTATGGTGCCAGAAGTGACCATGTTTGGATAAGACCGTATTGGAGCATCTCACACACACACACACACACACACACACATCGATACCTGTAACTCAGTAGCACACAGTATTTCAGGGACTCCTGTTACCCAGGGTGAAGCCCAGCAGCTACCTGTATCACCAATCAGCTGTCAAAGAGGCCACGCCCTTCTTAATGTAAAGTTTAAACATTAACTTCACCCTGTACAGGTGTTACGAAGCATTAATTGTACAGACCAAAATCAGTTTTCTCTGAAATAAAGTGAAGCGAGTGTACAGCAGGCCGCCTGCTCCCAGAGGACACTGCTCTGTTATCTGTGCTGCTGGGTTTGCGTGGATGACTGGGGTCTGCTGGCAGGATGCAAAGATAAGTCAGTGTCATCAGGGTGTGGGTGGAAGTGGGAGCAGCTGCACATAAATAAAACAGCTAAGAGTCAGAGGTCCTCATCGGGTGCCTTGTGGTACTCCAGATCTGATACTCACCTTTGCAGTGATGTGATTTGTCAGGAACGCAGACACACGTGTGCGAATGTGAGGATATCTGAGGTGTGAGTCTGTTTGAGGTGTTGTGCTTTAACTGTGTGTAGGTCTGTGTGTAAAACCAGCAGCTGCTGTGTGACAGTGATTTAGCTTCTTATTAGCTATTTAACAATGTGTCTGCATAGTGGGAGTGTGACCCACGACGGGCTCGCAGGACTCGCAGAACAGGAAGTTTTGGGCTGGACCTTAAATACCCAGGAGTGCTGTGATGATAGCTGAGCCCTGCACAGGTACGAGCAGCAGCCATTCTGATGCTGACTGCTTCAGACAGTAACCGATACACTGGTCGAAGAGTGACACGCTGAGGTTTCCGCTGAGGAGAACAGAGAGACCTGAGCCGAGAGAGCCGAGCACCAAACAAGCCGAGCCCCCTGAAAGTGACTCCCTGCAGTGTGACGCAAACAGGAACACTTTGTTTTGCAGCTCCGCGAGTTTGCACTCTGCAGTTTGTCTCACAGAGAATGAACACGTGAGCTGTGTCTGCAGTCATGAATGCAACGTATCAATAGTTTCCTGGAATTAAAATATTATTATTCAGCTTAATTGAGTTTAAATGGGCGAGTTCCTGGAAGAAAAATCTCTCCCGGAAGTGTTTAACAAAGTTTAGAGGAAGTTGTGGAAAGTCTGGAAAACAAAGCATCGCTTGTTGGCCGTCCGGTTTGGCGACTGCAAGGATCTCAGACTGAAATAGGCTGATGCACAGACTGGCTGAGGGGCGAGCTCAGGGGAAGAAAGCCCTCGGTGGTTTTTATTGAGGTCATTTTTCCACTGCAGATTCACTTGGAGTGGAAAAGTTCATGAAGAGATGATAGCAACTAAATACAGGTCTGTGCAGACCCCACAATTATACCTACAGAGCAGGTGATTGGACGTCAGGGAACGTTGTAGTGGACCTCAGACATGTGATGTCAGAGGTCATGACCTCTGTGTGTGTGTGTGTGTGTATGTGTGTGTCCGTGTGTCGCTGCATTAAGGTACAGATGTTTAAGACTGCTCTGTGTCGGGGTCCCGCCCGGTGTAATCAGCCTCTGTATTTACCGAGGGCGTTTCCAGGTTTGGTTCGCTCCGCCCTCGTTCTGTGGTTACTATTTGTAAATGTTTCTGATCTGTGGGACCTTTTGTCCCCGTTTACTCTGTGTTGCCCCAAAAATCGGTGTCTGGAGAAGCAAAGGCTGAAGCGCCGTCTAATAAAATAAGATCCACGTGTGTCATTCTCACAGTGCAGCTGCACAAACACACATCAGCACCATTAAACCTTCATTCCACTCTAACTGACACGGAGAGAGTTTTTATCCACTTTCTTTGGTTGTTTGGTGTGTGTGTGTGTGTGTGTGTGTGTGTGTGTGTGTGTGTGTGTGTGGGCTGGGCAGGGTTTACTGTTTCCTGTCTGCAGCTCTGTGACTTCCTGTCTTAAGACACCCACAGTTTCCATCTGAGCAACAAAACAAACGAAGACGTGTGCGAGTGTGACCTCTGACCTTCATCGCTTACGTCATCATCATCATCTTTTTTTTCCTCGGCCTCTTGTGTGTTGGTAGAGCCGCCGCCTGCTCCTGTTCCTCAGCTGTGAAACCCTGAAAATCAGATTTCCATCATCATCATTTCCAGCTGGCAGCAGAATATTTCCCGTCCATTTCTTCTAATAACCGGTCTCTATCGTCCTCCCCACCCTCGTCTTCATCAGCCTAATGACTGGAGCTGAGACTTCTTCTCCATTAACTGATGGATCCTGAATGCTCCGTCACAGTTTCTTAAATCTGAGTTTTGCAGAGCAGGTGGAGTTTACTGGGCAGAGATACAGGCTTGGAACTGGGTGGAGGTTTGACGGAGGGTGGAGGAAGGTCAGGGGTCAATGAGGAGTCACTGTGAGTGATGATGTGCCCTCTGGGATGGGAGGTGGTTGCCGTAGTGATGACCTGCAGGTGGTAAAGGTCACGAGGCAGCTTTAGTGTTCAGTTTATAAAGTCACGCCAGTTTGATGCGAACGAGTGTGTGTGTGCGTGTGTGTGTGTGCATGTGTGTGTGTGTGTGCGTGCGTGTGTGTGCGTGTGTGTGTGTGCGTGTGTGTGCATGTGTGTGTGTGTGTGCGTGTGTGTGTGTGCGTGTGTGTGCGTGTGTGTGTGTGTGTGTGTATGCATGTGTGTGCGTGTGTGTGTGTGTGTGTGCGTGCGTGTGTGTGTGCGTGTGTGTGTGTGCGTGTGTGTGCATGCGTGTGTGTGCGTGTGTGTGTGTGTGCATGCGTGTGTGTGCATGTGTGTGTGTGCGTGCGTGCGTGTGTACGTGTGTGTGTGTGTCTGTGCAGAGAGCAGATTGGTGTTTCTGACCTCTGTCAGTTGAACTTTTGAAGATGAAAACTTGGTGTTAGAGTTAAAGTGAGACTTGGTTTAGCTCAGGGTGAGTTAGTCTCAGGGTGAGTTAGGCTCAGGGTGAGTTAGGTTCAGGGTGAGTTAATCTCAGGGTGAGTTAGGCTCAGGGTGAGTTAGTCTCAGGGTGAGTTAGTCTCAGGGTGAGTTAGGCTCAGGGTGAGTTAGGTTCAGGGTGAGTTAGGCTCAGGGTGAGTTAGTCTCAGGGTGAGTTAGGTTCAGGGTGAGTTAGGCTCAGGGTGAGTTAGGCTCAGGGTGAGTTATTCTCAGGGTGAGTTAGGCTCAGGGTGAGTTAGGCTCACGGTGAGTTAGTCTCAGGGTGAGTTAGGTTCAGGGTGAGTTAGTCTCAGGGTGAGTTAGGCTCAGGGTGAGTTAGTCTCAGGGTGAGTTAGGCTCAGGGTGAGTTAGGTTCAGGGTGAGTTAGGCTCAGGGTGAGTTAGTTTCAGGGTGAGTTAGGTTCAGGGTGAGTTAGGCTCAGGGTGAGTTAGGCTCAGGGTGAGTTAGTTAGGCTCAGGGTGAGTTAGGCTCAGGGTGAGTTAGGTTCAGGGTGAGTTAGGCTCAGGGTGAGTTAGTTAGGTTCAGGGTGAGTTAGGCTCAGGGTGAGTTAGGCTCAGGGTGAGTTAGGTTCAGGGTGAGTTAGGCTCAGGGTGAGTTAGTCTCAGGGTGAGTTAGGCTCAGGGTGAGTTAGTTAGGCTCAGGGTGAGTTAGTTAGGCTCAGGGTGAGTTAGTCTCAGGGTGAGTTAGTCTCAGGGTGAGTTAGGGTTCAGGGTGAGTTAGTCTCAGGGTGAGTTAGTCTCAGGGTGAGTTAGGTTCAGGGTGAGTTAGTCTCAGGGTGAGTTAGGCTCAGGGTGAGTTAGTCTCAGGGTGAGTTAGGCTCAGGGTGAGTTAGGCTCAGGGTGAGTTAGGTTCAGGGTGAGTTAGTCTCAGGGTGAGTTAGGCTCAGGGTGAGTTAGGCTCAGGGTGAGTTATTCTCAGGGTGAGTTAGGCTCAGGGTGAGTTAGGCTCACGGTAAGTTAGTCTCAGGGTGAGTTAGGTTCAGGGTGAGTTAGGCTCAGGGTGAGTTAGGTTCAGGGTGAGTTAGGTTCAGGGTGAGTTAGGCTCAGGGTGAGTTAGTTAGGCTCAGGGTGAGTTAGGCTCAGGGTGAGTTAGGTTCAGGGTGAGTTAGGCTCAGGGTGAGTTAGTTAGGTTCAGGGTGAGTTAGGCTCAGGGTGAGTTAGGTTCAGGGTGAGTTAGGTTCAGGGTGAGTTAGTCTCAGGGTGAGTTAGGCTCAGGGTGAGTTAGGTTCAGGGTGAGTTAGGCTCAGGGTGAGTTAGGTTCAGGGTGAGTTAGGCTCAGGGGGAGTTAGGCTCAGGGTGAGTTAGTCTCAGGGTGAGTTAGGTTCAGGGTGAGTTAGGCTCAGGGTGAGTTAGTTAGGCTCAGGGTGAGTTAGGTTCAGTGTTAGTTAGGCTCAGGGTGAGTTAGTCTCAGGGTGAGTTAGGCTCAGGGTGAGTTAGGTTCAGGGTGAGTTAGGCTCAGGGTGAGTTAGGTTCAGGGTGAGTTAGGCTCAGGGGGAGTTAGGCTCAGGGTGAGTTAGTCTCAGGGTGAGTTAGGTTCAGGGTGAGTTAGGCTCAGGGTGAGTTAGTTAGGCTCAGGGTGAGTTAGGTTCAGGGTGAGTTAGGCTCCGGGTGAGTTAGTTAGGCTCAGGGTGAGTTAGGCTCAGGGTGAGTTAGGCTCAGGGTATTACAGCTGAGTATTAGTGCTGTATGTGTGTCTGTGAGCCATCATCAGGTCAGGGAGTTCATGTCTTTCCTACAGGGAGACCGAGGGCAGCATATCCCCCATGGTGCTGCTATTTTAGGTCTGAGAGCACCGACGTGACGGAGTAATGAACTCGGGCTCACCCTGGGCCGTCAGTGAGGCAGCCATTCACACTCACAGACACACCTGCAGCCCAGGTGAGCTGACATGCACGTGCCTGGGCTGTGCTTTGTGATGTGTGTGTAAGTGGGATTATAAGCCTAATTCAGAACAAAATCTCAGTCAGCGACTGTTCGGTGACCCTTAAATCAAAGTTGGGCTATTTCTCGTTTATTTCGCTCGGGAATTCAGATTACTGTCTGGAAACTTTACCGGGATGGCCGATGATGGCGAGGCTTGTTCCTCGGAGGGTGTCACCTTTAAAACCAAAGGGAAACATACAGACAAGTTCATCCATCTGTTGGTAAATCAGACAAAACGACACTTGCTCAGGTCTTTGTAGTTGTTCCCTGAAGGAAAGCTTGCAGCAGAAGAACTGGAGGTCACGATGAGCAGCTGCTACCTGATGTAAGGGGAATGTTTTCGCTCCTTTTCCTGGGATGTTGGTGCAGCGGTCTTCAGGCCTGATTTGTTCTGTTCTCTATTTGTTTTCTTGCCCTTCATGGTAGACGCCGTGACCCAAACCAAGAAGAAGATTGCAGCGTGAAGGTTTCCGTGATTTTCCTGCTCAGCGTCCCGAGCAGCGAGCTGATCCGGGACTACAGGGAGTGCTGACGTCCCCTGCGGTTTTAATCCCATCTGAGCGAAGCTGCAGTTTTTAAAATGCTGTTTTCTTCTGACTCGGCAGACCTGCTGAAAGTCCCGCTTTAAAGCAGCCGGTGTTATTTCCACGGGAGGGGGTGTTGGCGCCCGCTCCCCTTCAGGAACAGTTTTTTTTTTCGCCGAGCTCTTCCTGAGCGCCGCTTAAAGGAACGCAAAATCCAATTAGAGAGCCTGTGAAAGGCTCTGCACAGACTCACCGTAATCATGTTTTCTTCACCCATCAGTAATTCAGCGACTGTTGCCGGTTTCTGTGGTTACACTCCGAACACGATTCACGGCACAAACAAAGGCTGCGGGCCTGAGTCAGCGTTAAGCTGATAGCTCTGCTTTTACTCCGAAGACGAGGAGTGAAAGTGGCGGCGAATGGGCGTCCCCACCAGGCCGGGAATTCGAACGTCGCTTCTGACGCCAGCCAGGTTTTTTTCTTTTTTTTGAAACTTCTGCCAGTGTCTGAACAGATTGGATCAAAGTCCCCGAGTGTGACCTTCACAGGCTCTTTGATGGCCTCTAGCAGCTTTGTGTGATGAGCTGAGCTTCGATCTGCTGACACTGAGATGTTGCATTGATGTGCTGGTCGACACTGACGAACACTGATGAATGTTGTCTTAGAACCAACAAAGACTCCAACCATTCCTACACTCACGCTTTTCCCAGGATTGATGAGAAGCATCGGCGCTGTAACAGCAGAATGTAGGCAGTGTAGCATCAGTCATGCTCTCCTGTGAGGTTTGGAAAGCAACAGCTGCTTAATTTTGCCAAGTTGACCGTTGCACTGCGTCATCAAGACGACGGATGAATGTGCTGCAACACTTAGACGGGTAAAAAGCGTCAAGCTGTCGGGGAGGGCTTTAGCAAAAGGACCGTAATTAAGTTTATCTTTATTGAGACACTAAAAATTCGTTGGTCAGGTTCAGAATAAAGATTAAATACACGTGTGTCACAGTCTGGCAGAGGCAGACTGTATGTGTTGTGAAAACAGGACTCAAATGCAGACCGAAACAATGTGAAACGCCACGTGGATGAACAGAAAACGAGCAGTTTATTAAGGCTGGCAAAATAAATACAAACAAAGGGCATGGGTGAAACTAAACAATAACCGAAACTGGGTGAACTAAAACTAAAACGTGAAAAAACCTTAAACTGGCGTGGATACCTGGAGACGTGAAAACACAGACGACCTGACAAGGAATGACTGAAAACACACGGACCAAATCCACACAGGAGGATATCGAGGGAAATGCAAACAGCTGACACGCATGAACATAACAACGTCACAACGGGAGAGTAAAACTAAACACAGGAACACAGGACCTCTTCAAAATAAAACAGGAAACATAATGAGACGCAGACATGAGAACATGAAGGGCAAGGGAGACTTCACAGGGGAAACACAAGGGGAAACTGCCAAGCAAACGAACTTAGATAAGCTAATGGACTTAAACATAAACCATAAACATCAAAATAAATTTAAAACTCAAAACGCTGAGTCAAAAGACCCAGGATCGTGACAACGATGACAGAGATGGCCCCGCCCCAGGAATCGAGGGAAACTGAGATGCATCAGCAGTTGAAGCTGAACATCCTTATTGCAGACTTGGATGCAAAAAAAATCTGATTGGCTGTTTTGGTCTCCAATCAGCTCGAAATGACGAAATGCAATATCCCAGAATGCATTTCGTCCAAAACTCTAACGAGGCAGTGGCGGAGGCTGAAGAAAGCATACGTATGCTTTCTTCAGCCTCCGCCACTGCCTCCCCCACCAAGAACTTTGTCTTCAGCCAGCATCGCCTCACTCAAAGGCGATGGAAAAAGGTGCTTCGACTTTGAATTTTGACTTACGAAAGTCAGGCTTCCACTCAGAGGGCCCGGTGACGCCTGTGTCCGGCAGCCTCGCCTCTGTCAGTGCGCCCCAGGGCAGCTGTGGCTACAATGTAGCTTGCTATCGCCAGTGTGTGAATGTGTGTGTGAATGGGTGGATGACTGAATGTAGTGTAAAGCGCTTTGGGGTCCTATGGACTAGAAAAGCGCTATACAAATGCAGGCCATTTACCATTTATATCACTCTTTCTGGGTCACAAAATAAACTTTTAAGATATTTTCATGCGAGAATGTTTCTGTGTAAACTTCAAATATCTGCTCGATTCATCAAGACATCACATATTTGCACAAGTGCTCTGACGTTTTCGGAGATGCCTGTTACCCAATTCAATTCAATTCAATTCAATTTTATTTATATAGCGCCAAATCACAACAAAAGTCGCCTCAAGGCGCTTCATAGATACAGAGAAAAACTCAACAATCATATGACCCCCTATGAGCAAGCACTTTGGCGACAGTGGGAAGGAAAAACTCCCTTTTAACAGGAAGAAACCTCCGGCAGAACCAGGCTCAGGGAGGGGCGGCCATCTGCTGCGACCGGTTGGGGTGAGAGAAGGAAGACAGGATAAAAGACATGCTGTGGAAGAGAGACAGAGGTTAATAACAGATATGATTCAATGCAGAGAGGTCTATTAATACATAGTGAGTGAGAAAGGTGACTGGAAAGGAAAAACTCAATGCATCATGGGAATCCCCCGGCAGCCTACGTCTATTGCAGCATAACTAAGGGAGGATTCAGGGTCACCTGGTCCAGCCCTAACTATATGCTTTAGCAAAAAGGAAAGTTTTAAGCCTAATCTTGAAAGTAGAGATAGTTTCTGTCTCCTGAATCCAAACTGGAAGCTGGTTCCACAGAAGAGGGGCCTGAAAACTGAAGGCTCTGCCTCCCATTCTACTTTTAAATACTCTAGGAACAACAAGTAGGCCTGCAGAGCGAGAGCGAAGTGCTCTAATAGGGTGATATGGTACTACAAGGTCATTAAGATAAGATGGGGCCTGATTATTTAAGACCTTGTATGTGAGGAGCAGGATTTTGAATTCAATTCTGGACTTAACAGGAAGCCAATGAAGGGAAGCCAAAACAGGAGAAATATGCTCTCTCCTTCTAGTCCCTGTCAGTACTCTTGCTGCAGCATTTTGGATTAGCTGAAGGCTTTTCAGTGAGTTTTTGGGACTTCCTGATAATAATGAATTACAGTCGTCCAGCCTGGAAGTAATAAATGCATGAACTAGTTTTTCAGCGTCACTCTGAGACAGGATATTTCTAATTTTAGAGATGTTGCGCAAATGGAAGAAAGCAGTCTTACATATTTGTTTAATATGTGCGTTGAAGGACATGTCCTGGTCAAAAATGACTCCAAGGTTCCTCACAGCGTTACTGGAGGCCAAGGTAATGCCATCCAGAGTATGAATCTGCTTAGATACCATATTTCTAAGATTTTCAGGGCCGAGTACAATAACCTCAGTTTGATCTGAATTAAGAAGCAGAAAGTTAGCGGCCATCCAGGTCTTTATGTCTTTAAGACATTCCTGCAGTTTAACTCATTGGTGTGTGTTATCTGGCTTCATGGACAGATAGAGCTGGGTGTCATCTGCATAGCAGTGTAACTGTATGCTATGTCTTCTAATGATGCTGCCTAAGGGAAGCATGTATAATGTAAACAGAATTGGTCCTAGCACTGAACCCTGTGGAACTCCAGCATCACCGTGTTTTTTTCTGTGGAACACAGACGTCCTTTTACATGACAGCAAATACTAAACACACGAATCTGCATGATCAGTGCGGACTCCCGAGACCACTGATGCTTTTTATGGGGCTGGTTTCGTTTTTCCAAGACTCTGTCTAGTCTTTATAGGATAACTACATTTTCCACATGTACTAACACCTTGTAAAGGATATACAAATTCTATTTTCCAAAAGTAAAAGGACTTTCTACTAGTGTCTTAAGATTGCCAGCTGGTAGAGGAGGAGGGATAATCTGGCTCCTCTGTCCCCCCCCCCCCCCCCCCCCCCCCTCGGGGAGGACTGATGCATTATGGTTATTCTGTTTGCATCGAGCATGATGCGTATCATCGGGTGGAAAACCAGTCCAGCTGGTTCTTTGTGCACTGATTCCGAGTTCATGGAAAACAAAACAGTATGAAAGACTCAAAGAGTCGCAGCTTCACCTGGAAGGAGACGCGTTTGGAGCGCCGGAGTGATGCTAGCTTCCCTGAATTATTCCAGGCAAAGCTGTGGGATTTTGAGAAATGTTCAGATAATGAAGTCCAAACACAACCTCTGAGCCTGCGAGTCCGGATGCTCTGTCTTCTACACTAATGAGAAGAACTTTGACTTCTGTCTGTGAAGGTTCTCAGTCATCCAGGTCTGGACTTCTTCTCGGATGAGAGGTGAAACATCTTCAAGCAACTTAAAGAAGTCCAGACGCTTTTCTTTGCAAACTTTGACTTCTGTGAAATCAAAGCGAGTGCTGGATCATCTCTGTAGGTTCCCAGTCATCCCAGTCATGGTCTGAAGTCTGACGTACTTAAAAAAAGAAACACCTGGACTCCTTTAAGTCTGACGTTTCAAAGTGAAGACGTCTCCTGCATGAGGTGAAATCCAGCTGCTCTTGAGAAGCCCGGAGTCTGTGATGGAGGACGGTGCAGAGCGTCAGCAGACAGGGCAACGTGTCTGCACCAGAGATCAGATGCTTTTCACAGACATCTGCTTTTTACAGCAGTTCAGACGATTCGCGTGAATCCAGATCCTTTCAAGAGTGTCCAAATACTTTTGGGCTCGCTGGTGTCCTCGGGCGTCTGCTTGGTTCTGAGTAACGAGCAGCGATGTACTGGCTACTGTCGCTCTTGGATGTGGCGTTTTTCAGGCCCGTCAGCAGTGCCGAGATGAAGCTCGTGTTCAGGTGTTTGTACCTCAGGTCATGTGTTTGAGTACGGAGGCTGTGAGGGGACAAAAGAGCAGACTTCACATCCAGAACAGACAGACAGGCGTTACATAAGCTGCAGTGAACTCCATCAGAGCTGAATGGAGATGATTCACTGGCATTATTTAATTACACACACACACACACACACACACACACACACACACACACACAATGACATCAACCTCTACAGAGAGATATAACACACACTCCTGTCTCCTGTCTCCTAGCAACCCACTCCCCCCTCTCTCCCCCTCTGTGTGCGTCATCAATTAAAGAGAACAGAGCCGGATGAGAGACACTGACAGAGAGTGAGACAGGGAGAGAGAGAGAGACAGCCCCCGAGTGTGGGTCCCGAGGAAGGAAACAGTTGGAAACCTTTGGTTTCCTGTAGGACAGCAGGACCGTGAGACCGCGGAGCCTCCGAGGACAGACCGGAAGACGCTCCCACCCTCCGCTGACACTGAGACAGACCCGCTGCCGCGCCTCCTTTGTGACCCGCGGTGGGAGAAATCATCCTCAGAAGCTGCTGGAGCTCGCCGCTCGTTCCTGGGCAGCTGTTATTCTTCTGCCAGCTGGAGCGTATCCTCACGGCAAACGCCCGCTCTGAGCCGGCGCTCGCACGCTCGCGTGGGGTCGGCTGTTTGAGGTCGACTCGGATAAGTGTTTCCATGGTTACACTCACTCGGGCTCACACGGGCCCACGCTTGTCTGAAGCCATCACACTCGCCGACATCTAGCTTTTAGGAAAGTCCCTCTTTGTGTTGTTTCTGATTGAACCATCAAAGGTCAAAGGTCGTATCAGGGGGGGCTGGGGGGGCTGTTCCTTCAGGATACTTGCAAAAGTTGCTTTTGATGTAAGCGTAGGCCATGTAAAAGCGTCTGTGTGAAACCACGAGACGTGTGTGACAGCAGGTCTGCACATTCAGGTGCGACGCCCTCGGGGTGGTCGCAGCTGCAGACACGCCCCCTTGTCAGGTCTGCTCTTTAGGCCTCGCACTGAGCAGTTCTGCTGTCGGAGCTTTTGGCGAGCGGGCGGTTGATCCGTCCGAGACACTGAGGAACGCTGCAAGCTCGCACTGCAGTCACAGCGAAGCACCGCTCGTTAATCTTCCCCGACTCAAACGGGACATCGTTTCAAAATGAACTTCATGTTTTATTTATTAAGACATGAAACCAGCGGCTGAGTCTATAAAGTCATCAGCAAAGAGTTCACTGAGCTCAGAGATCAGCTGGTGCAGAGCCTGGTTTGGCGTAGACGTCAGTACAGTGAGACTATAAAGGAGTCGCCCTCTACGAGCGTGACAATCGGTTGATGCTGAAACAGGACGGCGGCTCTGGGGTGTGTCGGCCCTCAGGGCCCCCACCAACCTGCTCAACATATGCTTCATTGGCCCTGAAACATTCCTGTGATTCAGCTGCCACAACAATAAAGACACCCTGTAAAAATATCATATTTCACTGGAGTGTGACGAAAACCAAAGAGCTCAATGAAGTCAAACTACCCAAAAAGGAAAGAGTGCAGTGAAACCTTCAAACTTCAGCCCCCCCAGGGGCGGTCGCGCCCCCGCAGGCCTGAAGGGAAACATTTACTCAGCACAAACAACATGAAGCTCCACTTTGTGGGATTTCTTACAAAGTGGAGGGGGGTGAGGGTGGAGGAGGGGCGAGGGGGGTGAGGGTGGAGGAGGGGCGAGGGGGGCGTCTGCATAGTTTTGGTCAGAGTTCAGATCAGCTGTAAACTGTGGTTCAGACCATCATCATCATCCTCCTCACGCCTTCAGCACAGCTTCACTGCTAACACGCTAACAGTTAGCACTGCACACGGTGGTTTCCATGGCGCCCATAAGCAGTATGTGAGCTGGTGTTGTGGTGAAAACGGAGCGCAGCTGTTTGAGTTTATGTCTCTGCCCTGGTCCGGGATCAGCGCTCGCTTCTCCCTGCAGGGTGGAGCGCCGTGCTGTTTATGCTTCTGCCACACAATGAGCGAGGGGGTGGAGGTGCAGTCGGGGTGGGGGAGGAGGGAGAAGGGGGCCGAGGGTAAACAGAGGAAGTGCAGATTTGATCACAGTTAACTGTCTCCTCATGCTGAGCCCCGCTCTGCTCTCAGTTTGAAGCACGAGCTGCACGTTTCTCATATTTATTCATTTATCGCAGCACAAACACACAGAGTCCTTCGCAGGGACAGTCCACGTTCATCGCCAACGCCAGTCTGTGATGGTCTGAGAGCCCAGGACAGCAGCTGCCCGGCGGTGCTGGCTCTGCTTCGTCCTGTTTCTGGGTTCACGGTCCTCCGCCTGGCTCCTTCTCCGTGATGGAGCAGTAACCTGCACGTGTGGACGACGCCGAGCTGCTGAGCGTGGATGTTTTAATGTCCCTGCGCACAGAGATTCCTCCGGGTTCTCTGAATCCTCTGATGAGTCTTTGTTTTCATTGAGGACCATTATTCTGAAATTGTTCCATCTCCATTTCAAAATCATCAGCTGTTTTCAGTGCTGCTACGCCTGCGGCCTGTTTTGGCCTCCACACCAACACCTTTGAGACGCTTCAACATGGGCTGATATTTATTTGTGCAGCTCGACTCCTGACAGGCTCATGTAAACGCCACCACATTTCGCCGGGCTCGGCTCGTCTACGCCGGCTTCCCGTACGCTCCAGAATTGATTTTAAGATTTTATTGCTTCCCTCGTCCCTCTTTTAACTAAAAACACTCCAAACAGAACTCTAAGGTGATACGTTGCCTGTGTGATCGCTGTGCGTAAACTTCGAACAGTCTGCCTCTCCAGCACTCGGCATCTTTAAATCTGAAACATGATTGCGCCGTAGCTGTTACCTGTGACGCAGGTTTGTTTTGTTCTCTTTGTGTGTTTGCTGTGCTTTGTACAGCGCTTTGGTTTTTAAATGGACTTATAAATAAATCAAGTAAAACGTCTCAGTTTCAGTTTTCGACTGTGGCTTAAACAGAGTTTATCAGAGAAGTTGTTTCTTTAATTCTTGACTTTGATGGAAAAATGAGATGAAGGAAGGACGTGGATCAGATTTCAAACGTTGTCAGAGGAGCTGAGCTTTGTTAAACAGGCTCATCACAGATGCTTCGGCCTGTGTGTTCGGACAGTTGTGCAGTTACATACACATGTGGTGCAGACAGACGATTCACACTGAAATACAGAACATACAGAGTTGCAGTGACTTTAAAGGAAACCATCTGCTGCAAATGCATGTGAGCAAAGATCCAGCTGTTGCTGAAACAGATCACCAGGCTGTTTGCATCCTGCAGGGCATTTAAACCTCCTCTGTTAACACTTCAGTATATAAGTAGGAAATAAAACCATGTTTTCAGATCAATAATCAACTACATGAAATCATGATGAAGAAAATAAAAGCAGAGTTTGCTGGGTAACAAAGGCGGGCTCCTTATCGAGCAGTCCGAGTGTGCTGAAAGCTGATATCGCACGTATGAAGCAGAACCGAGCTTGTACGTCCCCGGGGCCCAGCGTGGCGTCCAGACAGCAACGGATGAATAATAAATGAAGTGCGGCGATCAGTGGAAACAACGGTGAATACAGAGCACAGGTTAACACTGTCACCAGCAGCCTTTCATTACTCGTCAGAAGCTTTCAGAGCGAGCAGCGGCGCGAGGACAACGCCGGGAACCAGAGTGATGGAGAGGAACCCCACCTCTGGTACCACTGTGGACACAGTGAACGGCACGTCCATCAGGTTGATTCTGTTCATCTGGTTTCAGTAGGAGAAAAAAAACGTCATCGTCAGCTGACGTCTTCAGTCTCAGCAGGTTTCAACCTTATAAACAGGACATTTGAACAATGACTGAAACCAGCAGCACTGATGAACAACGGGCTGGGAGGTCAGTTCATGATCATTAATATGCAAATTCTCATGACCACTGTTAAATCCAGAATTCAAAATCCTGCTCCTCACATACAAGGTCTTAAATAATCAGGCCCCATCTTATCTTAATGACCTTGTAGTACCATATCACCCTATTAGAGCACTTCGCTCTCGCTCTGCAGGCCTACTTGTTGTTCCTAGAGTATTTAAAAGTAGAATGGGAGGCAGAGCCTTCAGTTTTCAGGCCCCTCTTCTGTGGAACCAGCTTCCAGTTTGGATTCAGGAGACAGACACTATCTCTACTTTTAAGATTAGGCTTCAAACTTTCCTTTTTGCTAAAGCATATAGTTAGGGCTGGACCAGGTGACCCTGAATCCTCCCTTAGTTATGCTGCAATAGACGTAGGCTGCCGGGGGATTCCCAAGATGCATTGAGTTTTTCCTTTCCAGTCACCTTCCTCACTCACTATGTATTAACAGACCTCTCTGCATTGAATCATATCTGTTATTAACCTCTGTCTCTCTTCCACAGCATGTCTTTATCCTGTCTTCCTTCTCTCACCCCAACCAATCACAGCAGATGGCCCCGCCCCTCCCTGAGCCTGGTTCTGCTGGAGGTTTCTTCCTGTTAAAAGGGAGTTTTTCCTTCCCACTGTCGCCAAAGTGCTTGTTCATAGAGGGTCATATGATTGTTGGGTTTCTCTCTGTATCATGAAGCGCCTTGAGGCGACTTTTGTTGTGATTTGGCGCTGTATAAATAAAATTGAATTGAATTGAATTGAATCAAAGCCCACTGATCAATAACCATGAGTCCCATTCGCAGAGAGTTGGGAAAGGCTGCAATCACAGCATTTGGTGACAGATGTACCCTTAGGCCCCCTCCTCGATTCAGAGATGGTCTTTCCCTCCTTTCACTCAGTGCTGCTGGTTTCAGGGCGAACAGATGAACAGAATCAGCCTTTTGGGATTCATGTCTGTGAAGGTTCTCAGTCATCCAGGTCATCGTAGTCAAAGGAGATCGAAGCTTCTTCAGTTCTGAACTGAAGAAGCTTCTCGGATGAGAGGCGAAACGTCTTCAAGCAACTTAAAGAAGTCCAGACGCTTTTCTTTGCAAGCTCCTTTGACTTTTGGGATTTCCTTACCTGGATGATTGAGCGTGCATCAGGACATCAGCTATTTTTGTTCAGATTAAGTCAAATAAATCAGCCTTTTAGTGATCTTGGTGTAGAAACTGAGTTTACAGGTTTGACCTGTGGGTGTAGCGTGGACTCGCGTGTGATTCACTGAGTCCCACCTGTTTTCTGTGTGTGCACCTGTTGGTTCTTACATTTGTAATGAAAGCCATCCTTGAAACCCAAAGACAGGCTCCAGGGGACAAACATGTTTGTGACAGTTATCCTCGGTTCACGTCTGTGTGCAGCGTGACTGCAGGTCAGCTGTAACCCCACCCTGTCAGACGCTGCAGCAGCTGAGCCAGGCTGAGAGGCTCTGTTTTAATAAAGGTTGATGATCATTTGGCAGCGTTTCCAGAAGCTCTGCTCTGTGTTTCCGCCCCGCAGATTCAATTTTCTCGGCTGTTTTTCTTATGTATGCGTCAGCGTGCACATCTCTGACTGCCTGCCTCTCTCTCTACAGATGTCCAGCTATAAGCGAGCAACCCTGGAGGAGGAGGAGGTGTCCGACGTGCCGGCTGAGGCGGCCTCGTCTCCTGACAGAGTGGAGGTCAGTGAACGCGGCAAACACGTCACATCTACAGGAAATTCATTTTATTTGTAAAGCTCAGATCGCAGCGTCGGTCGCGTCACAGCGAGGTCGCGACCTCTCAGCGTTAGAGAGAGAGAGCAGCTCTGAGCGACAGTGGAAACCACTTTAAGCCTTTTAACTGGTCCCAGGTGAAGTCCCAGACCCAGTGGCATCAGTCCCCTGCATGCAGGCCTTTGCGGGGTCAGACTGAAAACCCAGCAGGGGCCCCGCCGTGTGAGTCCACCACCAACAAAGAGAGGAGCAGCAGGAGGTCTGGAGCTCCGCCACCAAGGCTGCTGGGGAACATTTTGGCAGCGAGGGGAGGACAGAGCGTTCAGACACAAACTTCTGGCCCCACGTCTGCAACCTCTTAATCCATCAGGCCTGTGGTGAACCGCGCAGGCTTCCAGTTACGTCACAGCGTAACCACGCACTAAACAAGCAGGATGTCTGAAATCACAGAACTGTGCAGGAGAACTGCTGCAAACATGAAAACCTCAGTGTGAAGCAGCTCTCTGGCAGCTCTGTGACGATCTCCAGGAACGGTTCTGCAGGAACGGTTCTCCAGGAGCGGTTCTCCAGGCTTCCTGAAGGACATTCAAAGCTGTTCTTTGCATGTTTCTGCGTTTGTTCTGTGCTCTGTCAGGATGATCCCACACGGCTTCAGTGGTGCTGAGGTCCACCATCATGTGCTGGACAGCATTTCCATCACCATGAAGCTGGTCCTCTGCTAACCAGACACAGCCCAGGCTCATCTGCTGAGGTCACACAGGTCAGAGTTCATGTTGCTGAAGAACCTACAGGAGTTTCTGACTACTGGCAAGCAAAGTATAAAAAAATGATTCAAGACTTTTGCACACGCTGAGCATTTATAAATCAGTTTAAAATATGTAACATTAGAAGGTGGAGACGGTGCGGCCTCATCGTTCGTCATTATCAGGATTTATTTTCGGCTGACATTTCGTCGTCATTACACTGTTACAGCGCTTGTCACCGATTGGCTCTGATAACTCTCTGATACTGAATGAGAAGAAAACAGAAATCGTGCTGTTCGACAGCCATGCTTCACGGGGCCAGTTTGCTGACACTCTTGCCGCCTTTCTTTCTGGCACTGTTAGCAACTTAGGCGTCCTCTTTGACAGCTGCTTTAAGTTTGACAGCAAGTATCCTCTGTAGTTAAATCTAGTTTCTACCAACTGCATCAAATCTCCAAGGCCAAGCACTACATACCACACAAGGACCTCGAGAAACGTATCCATGCTTCTGTGACCTCTAGATTAGACGACTGTAATCCCTTTACTTTGGTCTCCGCCCTTCTTATAGATTGCAGCTTGTCCACAACACTGCCGGACGCCTTCTGACTGGAACCACAAGGTTTGCCTCTGTCAGCCCAGTCCTTGCTCACCTGCACTGGCTCCCTGTCAAATACCAAATTGAGTTTGAAATTCTGTTGCTTACCTTTAAAATCATAAACAATACTGCGCCGTGCTACCTCACTGAACTCCTTAGTCCATATACCCCTGGCAGAGCCCTAAGATCATCAGGACAGTTACTCTCGGTTCAGCCTGGATCCTGGTAAAGACCAGAGGTGCTTCTGCCCGGCAGCCTCGAGCCTCCGGAACAATCTTCCTGCTGCTATTCGCGCCTCTGACTCCATCTATTCATTTAAATCTCAGTTAAAAACTCACCCGTTTGACTGAGCGTTTCAGTTAGTTAGTGCACTTCCCCCATGTTTTACCCTCATCTTCTACTAATGTCCCACTGTATTTACCTTATATTTATGAATACCCTGTAATTTTATCTTCTAAACGAATGTTTTACTTCTTATTTTGTCTGTACCCTTGGTTTTAAATGTGCTATAGAAATAAAGTTGTATTGTATGTAACCAAGAGGTTACACAATAATTATTTGGGGCATGAAACGGGAAACAGACTCTGACGACTCTGCGTTTGTGGACATTTGATCTGCAGCCTTGGTTTGTTAACTTGTTGCACAAATGTCTTGATGCATTCTCAATCATCCAGGTGAGTAACTACACGATGTGAACCAGCCTGAGGTCAGGCTGACCTGCTTCGTGTGCTCGAGCAGCCGCTAGGACACGCTGCAGCTCTCTGATTACTGTGCTGCGCTTCCACAGCAGCACAAAGAAAACTCATTCAGTACTTGAAGCTTCTGAAGTTGAAGGTGCTGAAGTAAACTTCATAGCAGCTCCAGTACGATCCTACAGGTGGCGTCGCTCATCCCTGTGTCCACATACATCCATGTATAATCCCAGTAAATGGTAAACAGACTTTTTCCTGATGCGTGCATTGTGGGACATTATCCCGACACTGTGACATGCAGACCTTGTGGTCGGCGCTCTAACTTCACCACAGCTCATCTCAAAACAGGATTCAGAGATTTTCCAGACTGAGATTTGAAGACAGTTTTCCTAAATGTGGATTTGAGCTTAAATATGACCATTACCTGGATCATGGATGGATGGATGACACCGTCTTTGTGTCTCAGGTGGGCTTCAGGAAGGGTGGTGTGGACATCCTGGGGAGGAGGACTCAGCTGGAGGTCCTGCTCTCGGTCCTGCTGCTGGCCGCCCTCCTGGCTCTACTGGCCTGCCTGGTGGTCCTGGGACTCGGCTTCAGCTCAGGTGATGTATCCCTCCTTCACTCCTCTACCTCCTTTTCCCTTCAGTTCTTGCCTCCTTTCCTTCCCCCTTTCGGTGACCGTCTCTTTCGCCTCTTGCTTCCTTGGTGTTGGCTTCTGTTGCTGCTCCTCCTTAACCTTCACACCTTTGCCTTTCCATCTCTGTGTCCTCCTTTCCTTCCCGATGCCCTTCTGTCCACCTCAGCCTTTCCTTTTTTCCTGTCTCCGCCTTTCCTCTCTTTCCCTCCTCACCCACGTTATGGATCGTTCCCATGCCTCCTCCTTTCTTTTGTTTCTTTGTCTCCATCTCTTTGCTTTTCCTTTATCCTTCCTTTCTGTATATTTATCTTTTCTGCCTCCATAATAACCTTCATGACGTCCTCCTGACTGTCCCTACGACGTCCCCCCCCCGCGCTGCCTCCTCACCATCTCTCATAATTACAACTCTTGTCTTTGACCTTGAGTTTTTTTTCTCACCCATGATGCTCTGCAGACAGTGGGCGTGGCCTGTGCCTGTCGGAGGCCTGTGTCACTGTGGCCAGTCAGATCGTGGAGGCGATGGACCGCAGCGCCGACCCCTGCCAGGACTTCTACCAGTTTGCCTGCGGAGGCTGGATGAGGAAGAACCCACTGCCTGACGGACGCTCGCGCTGGTCCACCTTCAACAGCATCTGGGAGCAGAACCAGGCGCTGCTCAAACACCTGCTGGGTACGGCGGCGGGCGGAGAGATGTGTGCAGAGACCATTAACTAGCTAATGGTCTCGCTGCTGGCTTCACCCTGTTAACACTGTGAAACTTTACCGTTAAAGACGAGCACACGGCCAGCTTTCTAAACGTGGACTCGGACTTTTTAGTTTACAAAGTTTGTTTTCATTCTTTAGAGAACGGGACGTTTAACGGCAGCAGCGAAGCAGAGAGGAAGACTCAGTCCTACTACCTGTCCTGCCTCAACACCCAGAGGATCGAAGAGCTCGGAGCTCAGCCTCTCATAGACCTCATCACCAAGGTACAGCCGGTCACCATGGTAACCGCATCACTCAGGCAAATTTGCTCCAAGTGTTTAAGGTTGGAGACAGAAGTGAGTGAGTTTGGAGGGTTTTTGTCCTGCAGAATGAAACGCAGGAGAAACGAGAGACTAACGAGGAAACAGAGACATTATTGTTTTCATCTCTTTACTGTAAAATGACTTTTTCTTTTGGACCCTCAGGATCTTTGTGGTTGGTGGTGAAAATCCTTTTTCATTCATACAATACTGAGGATATTTTGTATGTTATCATAACAAATTACCACAACGGTTTAATTTTGTGTTGTGACCACAGTCAAGCTGCTTAATCAAATGATCCCAAAGTAAAGGACATGGAGCGACAAAGTCCACACTCGGGAACGGGAACGTTGTTGTTCCATTTATTGCACATTTATCGTTGTAGCTCAGAAGCTTCCCAAATCAAAACGAAACACAGAAATCTGCACGATTCAACACAAAGTGTGTGAAAAGCAAACGTGTTATTCCATCGAAACTGAATGAACACTATAAACACGATTGTTGGACCAATCAGCGCGTTCTCGCTCTGCTACGACTTCAAACTTCCTGTTTGATCAGTTACAATAAAATGTATTATTATAAAATAATAGAACTGCAAGTATTACAGTAGTTTCACCTGGACCCTTTATCACAGGACTGTAGCAGCATCTTTGTGTTAAACTTTGTAATATTTGTTTAAAATCTTTAGTTGGTTTTATTCCAGTTTTTAAAAAAATAATTTCTTTTAAGCTTTTATTTTGAAGTAATCCTGTGCTTCCTTCCTGTGGGATGTTTCCTAATTGGAGTAAAATGAATCCTGGATGGAAACTTTATATGTAGCAAAATCAATAATAAAGTATCATCAGCGTACAGGGTTAGGATTCAGTCTGTAAACACAGAGAAGTGATAACGTCAGTGTTACGTTTTATTTATACGCTTTCATTTGTTTTTCCCACTGTCACCGAGTCCAGCTCAAAGAGGGAGCACCTGATAGTTGGGTTCCCTTTGCTGTCATCACTTTATCATCTACAGCACGTTGAACTTTAGGTTTGCCATCAATATATTTACAGGAAATGGGATTTTGGATGACGGTGTTCTGTTTAGCATCCGTGGATTTCCACGTTTCTGCTTTGTTATTCCAGTAAATATGTGAACTGTGTGCAGATTGGAGGCTGGAACATGACAGGCCCCTGGGACAAAGACAACTTCATGGATGTTCTGAAGGTGGTCTCCGGTCCGTACCGGGGTCAGCCGTTCTTCAGCGTCGGAGTCAGCGCCGATCCCAAAAACTCCAACAGCAACGTCATTCAGGTGAAGCAGAAACACCTGGTGACACATTCAGCCGATGATCCACTGAATGAACGTCTGTCTCAGTAAAATGTTTCCTCTTTAACTTAAACTATTTAATACTGTTTCATACTAGAATATTTATGCTTCAAGCTTCTGCAGACGTGTTTGCTTTTTGTATTTGTCTGCGACAGCAGAAAGAGAAGCTTTCAAATGACTTCTGTGCTGTCACAGAGTCACCGTGTCGATCTCTTCTGCAGGTGGACCAATCAGGGCTCTTTCTGCCATCCAGGGACTATTACCTTAACAAGACAGCCAATGAGAAGGTAAGAATACCTGGAGCGGTGTACCTCTTCCAGTGACATGTTGACTTTATTGAAGCTTAAATAGAATAAACCTGACTTCTTCCAGGTGTTGGTGGCGTACCTGGACTACATGGTGGAGCTGGGGATGCTGCTGGGGGGCGAGAGGAGCTCCACTCAGGCTCAGATGCAGCAGATTATGGACTTTGAGACAGGGCTTGCCAACATCACCGTCCCACAGGACCAGCGGCGAGACGAAGAGAAGATCTACCACAAGGTCACCATCGCGGAGCTGCAGGTGAGGCTGGCGTCCTGATTGGTTTCTGTGTCTGGTTACATCACGGCCCACTGTTACTGAAGGAACCTAGTGATGTTTGGCAAACATCTGAAAGACGTGAGGGTTCAGAGCCTCTCCTCCCACATTCTAGGTTGTTTCCTCTGAGGTTGGACAGGAAGTGAATCTTTACCTGTGTCCATCTGGCTCGTCACGTTTCTGTTTTGAGCCGAGAGCTGTCGTCGTTTGAGTCACGAGGTCTGAGTCTACGTAGAGTCGCAGATGTGAACGGAGGCTTCGGTTCTTCACTTTGTATTGTGTTTGATTGGCTGTCATGTTGTGAAACGGCGTCACATGTGCAGAATTCACTGTCAGCAAAATGTTTGCTGGAAATATTCAAAAAGTCACCGACAGGTTTAGAAAGTCAAAGAGCTTCAGAGACGCGTCGAGCAGACGCAACCTGACAGAATCAACATGAAAGCAGTTGGACAGAAGGTCAGAGGTCACGGGTGGCGGCTGTCAGGGGTGATGGAGACAAACGGACGGCCGATGTTCATCGGTCTTTATCAGTGTGACGCTTGCGTGCGTCCTCTTTCCTGCTGCTAACTGGGTTTGGGTTCATTTCCGACCTGAGATCAGATCTGATCTCAGGTCAGATTACAGCGTTTGTTCTGCGGCGCTCAGACCGTGCGTTTGTGTTTTCTCCTCGCGTTCCTCTGATGCGTCCTCCTGCCATCTTCGCAGTGGCCACAGTAATACAGCAGATGTGTTTCATCGTCGGCGTTGTGGCTCTGATGTCGCGGCGGCGCAGCCTCTCTGCTGCAGCTCTCTGTCCTCCAGGGCTGCAGATGCTTCGGGGGTCCCCATGGCGACCGTTGCCATGAGTCGTTGCTATGTGACTGCACCTCTGAGAGAGGGAGGGAGGTTAGATAACAGGTTATTATATAAACATGGTTGATGTGAAGATGGAGTAGACCTCAGCAGTCTGGACTCTTCCTCCTCTTCGTCTCTTTTCTGTTTTTTGCCACATTCATTTTAATTCTTTTATTTATTGTTTCAGATGCTTTGATTTTGCTTATTGAAGCATCTAAATTTATATTTTTTGCACATTTTTTAATAGTTCTGTGAAAATGAGACTCCCAAGAAGCTGATATATTTCCTGCAGAACAAAAGAACAAACTCTGCAGGCTGTACAGTACTGTGCAAAAGTCTTGAGTCAATGTAAATAGGCAGAGTGATTTATTGAAACATGAAATATAGCACATGAGACAAAAACAGAGTTTGTGCATTTCTAATGATCTGAAATTGAACGTTTGGTGTGAGCAGCTTCATCCTCAGCTCAGTGTGAGCAGCTCAGTGTGAGCAGCTCAGTGTGAGCAGCTCAGTGTGAGCAGCTCAGTGTGAGCAGCTCAGTGTGAGCAGCTCTCTGTGATGATCTTCAGTTCTCCAGGTTTCTTCTTTGGATGTTTCTGCCTTCTGTTCCCTGTCAGGATGAGCCCACACTGCTTCAGTGATGCCGGCTCTGGGCAGGCCCATCCCTGACCCATAGAAATGAAGCTGCAGCCAATCAAAAGCTTTCCTGTATTCGTGATGGCACTTTTCTGAGTTCATAAGTCATTGTTTTTAACAAAGATCTCCAACACCACCGACTGACACGCAGCCCAAACCACGACTGAGCCTCCTCTGTGTTTCACAGACTCTGTGTACTCAGTGAGTGTGCACAGGCCTGGCTGCTGCGTGTAGGTAACACAGGAAAGAAGGTGAAACTGCTGATTTGTGATCTGTTTATGTCAGAGATGCATCCGTGTTCCACCTATGCATTACAGTATTGTGGGGGTCTAGAGGCCCACTGCTGTAGCAGGGTGAAAGGCGGGGTACACCTGGCCCCGTCCTCAGCCCGTCGCACAGTAACGCAGAAACCCGTTGGTGTCCACGCCTACGGCCAGTATGGGAATGTCACGTAGCCTCATACAAGACGGACAAACCCAATGACCTCAGCCGGCTGGTGGATTCAGACCCTGGACCCTGTTGCTGTGAGCACAGCTGCTGCGCTGTACACAACCCTATGGTGAAGTCATGTTGTTTAGGGCCCTCTGCTTGTGGAACATGGCTGTGGAAACTTTACGTGGGCTTTGCTGATCGGAGAGCAAAACGTGTCAAAGCTGTGAGCTGCTGCTTTCTGTGCCATTGTCTTAAAAAAGCCTCCGCTCATTCGCTGTGGTGTGTTTCCTCCCCGCAGAGTCTCCACACTTCAGTTTTTGACTTTCTGACTGTTTGAAGCTGAAGCAAAGCAGACAGCAGGGATTAGCTTTCCATCTCTGCATCTCCCCCCCATCTCCCCCCCGGGTGGTGCAGTCTGCTCCCACACTGAGGATTACTGCTGACAGGCAGGCAGCCCTGCTAAAAGCCCCACTGCTCTTTCTCACAGACAAACAGGAGCTGCTAAGTTTGAGATGCGCATGAAGTCAGAGCCACTTTGCCTGTTCGCGAGTCAGTATTTGTGGAACATAACTCCAAATTATTTGTGCAAAATTTGCCTGTTTTTCATAGCGCAAATTTAAAATATTTGCTAATTATTTTGATTTTATTTTTGCAACTAAGTAGTAAGTTGTAAATCGAAATGGTATTGTTTGGGGTATTTGGGGTGGTAGCTTGGGTTATACCTGGTCTCTAACCCCGGCAAACACAGAGGGCTCGAGTGTAAGGCCTTTATATGCAGTGCAAACTGACAGTGTGTCTACACCGTGTGCAAGCAAACACACACGTGTACATACGTGTGAATGCAGATGTGCCTGCTGGTCTGCAGTGTCAGACTCTTTAAACACACTCTGATGTCTCTGCTCGATCTTCGTGGTTATGTTTTTTTATTCTTTCTGGACGTTAGCATCTCCTTTGGGATTCTCTGTTTTACTTCCCTCCTTTGTTCTTTTCCCAACACTGTTATCCTCCTGACTGGCTTCACCTGCGTCTCCTTGTCCTTCTTCAGATGCTCCTTTGTCTCATTTTCCCCGCTGATTGGTTCATTGCTGGGGTCAGTTTTATTGTGATGTGTCCCGATGTCTCTGCCTTTCCAGCTGCTGGCTCCAGCCATCGACTGGTTGGACTACCTGTCGTCCTCTCTGTCTCCTCTGGAGCTAAACGACACCGAACCTGTCGTCCTGTATGCCAAAGAGTACCTGCAGCAGGTGTCGGAGCTCATCAACAAGACAGACCGCAGGTCAGCCGCTATCCACTGCCCCACCCCCACAGAGGTAACACACAGGTCTTATTGACATGAATTGTCAGACTGTGCTGCTCTCATGAATGAAGTGCAGGTTTGAGCAGCTCCGTGACTCTCACTCAAAGTGAGACTCACATCACAGACACAATTAATCATTAACCAGCCAAATTTTTTGTCAGGTAAATGCATTAAAAACCTTCACCATCTAAAGCTTAAATAGGTGAACAACAAAACAGTAGTTAAGTTGTGTGAAGTATACCCACCGCTGTGAAGGCGGACATTTGAGCACAGGTGTCTGTGGGGACTGACTCACTGCTGCAGCCTGAGAAGTGAGAGGGTTAACTTTAGAAATATGCGCAGATAAAAAAGCCAAATCACACACCAGCTAAAGATACGGAGCTTAATAACTGTGAAACAGAAACTAGGATGAGTACGATTTCTAAAGGAATAAGTTCTCGAGTTCATTTTTAAAGAATGAACGTCAAAAAATAATCAAACACTTATGTCTGTTTATGTGCTTATCCTACCTCTGCTTGCCCTGCCCTGCTTATCCTACCTCTGCTTGCACTGCCCTGCTTATCCTACCTCTGCTTGCCCTGCCCTGCTTGCCCTACCCCTGCTTGCCCTGCCCTGCTTATCCTACCTCTGCTTGCCCTGCCCTGCTTATCCTACCTCTGCTTGCCCTGCCCTGCTTGCCCTGCCCCTGCTTGCCATGCCCTGCTTGCCCAGCCCTGCCCTGCTTGCTCTGCTCTGCCCTGCTTGCCCAGCCCTGCTTGCCCTTTCCCTGATTGCCCTGCTTATTAAATCTGCCTGGTTGGTGTGTAATGAGAAGTGTGTGTGTCTCCAGTCTGCTGAACAACTACATGATGTGGACATTGGTTCAGAAGAGTGTCGCCAGTCTGGACCAACGCTTCGAGAATGCTCAGGACAAACTGCTGGAGAGTCTTTATGGGACCAAGAAGGTACAGAAGCTTCAAATACTACTGCCACTGCTGCTGATACACACATTAGTGTTACTACTGCTGCAACTGGTAATCCTGCTAATGGACCAATGTGTGTTTGGGTTATTGTGTTTCTGACTGGGACTAACGCTTTCTTTTTCAACTCCTTAAACTGATGGTGCATTCAGCTGGTGTCAGAATAACTGGAGTTGTAAGTTGCAATATGGTGTTTGGGTTCCAACCAGTCGGTGCCCTTCAAGTAGAGTGACCTCAGTTAGCTAGAATATCGTTTATTTCAAGGAATGCTTAAAACAACCTGGAAACAGCGATCAGTGTGTTGTTTAAACATTCTGACGATAAAATACTGTGCATCGTGTTTAAAATTCATATTGTTTTAATGTTACAACTTAGACACACACGAACACAATATTACACTTAGTTTCATGTGTTATGCCAAGGAAGGAAGTGATACCTTAGTTGGAGCCAACTGGTTCAATCATTCAGGACTGGTTTCAACAAGCAGCTGCTTCTTTATGCTAATACCAATCTGTAGCAGGTTAACTGCTTCTAACTGGTTGTGGACTCACCTGCTCTGGTCTAACTGGGCCTAGGAGTTTGTAACTGCATGTGTTTTGTCGTAGTCCTGTACGCCGCGCTGGCAGACCTGCATTGGGAACACTGACGACACCCTGGGCTTTGCGTTGGGAGCGCTGTTTGTCAAGGCAACTTTTGACAAACAAAGCAAAGAGATTGTGAGTCACTGAGCCGGCCCTGCCTTCGGAAACTTCGTCATGAGGTCTGATTGAGGTCTGGTTAGTTTGAGCTCACTCGCTCATCTCTTACAGGCTGAAAAGATGATCAACGCCATCCGGTCAGCGTTCAAAGAAGCGCTAGACCAACTCAGCTGGATGGACGACCAGACAAGACAGGCTGCAAAGGACAAGGTCCACACAGACACACAAACACAGCGCATACGCAACTTAAAGTTTGTACCCTTGGGGTTTTGAAATGTAGGAGAAAGAAAATGTTGGTGGTGGTTAGGTTTACAGATGGGTTAGGCTATCTTAGTTGAGCTTAAAGTGCCCGATATCCCATAATATAACAGTTTCACTGTAAATAATATCAACAGCACCAGGAAAAGAGGCAGAAAAAGGCTGAAAATTAGGAAAAGGGTTAAAGACCGATTTGTCTGTGTGCTCCTCGTTAGGCAGATGCAATCTATGACATGATCGGCTTCCCAGAATTCATCCTGGACTCCAAGGAGTTGGACGATGTTTATGACGGGGTGAGTGAACACTGCTAAACATCGCTTGGTCCTCTGCAAACCAACCCAAGTAAGTGATGGTGGCTATCCCGCCCTTGCTCCCAGAGAGCCAATCAACAGCCAGACCAGGAAACACGAGACGTCACAGGGCTTTGAAGTGGCAGCACCAAGAAGTGCTCCAAGAAAGACGACTGGTGGTAATCAGTCGTCTGCACAGCACACACTGAGGGCTGAAACACTGTGAAAGCCGTCCTAAATCCGATTTAGGACATTTGCAAATAAATGTTTCCTGCAGACTCTGAATGTCAGACTCTAGATTCACGTTTGGGTGGTGCTGTGCTGCCCCCTGCTGTTCAACTTAATATATTCTAACAGCTTGGGTCTGTGTGTTTCAGTATGAAGTGTCAGATGACAGCTTCTTCCAGAACATGTTGAACTTCTACAACTTCTCCGCTCGAGTGATGGCCGACCAGCTGAGGAAGACTCCCAACAAAGACCAGTAATGCACACGTGCATCAGTGCACACAGAGGTCACTAATACACGCCGACATCAGGAGGCGCAGCTACACAAATATACAGGCGCACACGTCCTCAGGGGTCGTACTCACAGTGTAACGCAGTGTAACCATCAGTTTACATTATTTATATTATTTATTTTTTATATTATTTTACCAATTTAAACCTACACATCAAAGACTTTTAGTTAACAAAATGGCAGGACAAGAGCTCGCATTACAAACAGGGGCTGATGGAGGATTTTCACTATTTTATTTATGAGCTCAGAGGTAACTGTGCACTCAGTCTGTGGAGCTGATTATGAGACTTAAGTCACAGTTTAGTTTCTCATGTGCACGTTTGGGAAAATGAATTGGCCGGCCCCGGTAAAGGTCAGAGGTCAGGTCTCAGAGAGAGCACACCTGTGGTTTAAACCTGACTTATTTGTAATGTGAGGTTTTAAACTGAAACAAATGCATTTCTCCCGTCGGAGTCTCGTATGAACGGTGTTACAGAAGCGCTGAAGATAAACACGGATGAGGTTTCCCGGTCAGGGACAGTCCTCCAGGTGACACCGAGCTGACTCTGACTGGTAGTGAACTACGCTGATGCTTCCGTCAATGTGTTAAACCGCGGCTGTAGGCGGGCTGTGTAAAATACCAGCTTATTCAGTATATTTGTATCATCTGTGTTTGGTACAATTCGTCGTTGATGACGAGATATCCCAGGACCAAACAGGATGGATGTACATGAGGCTGACATTGCTCCTGTTGGCGCTGATTTTTGCAAAGGGGAGAAGTTATCTTTGTAGTTTAGCGCAGAGCTAATCCTGTCATCAGATGGACTGATCATAAGGCCCACACTGTTTTGCGCATATGTGCAGAGTCATGGTGGTTTTTATAGATCTACCAACAGATTAGCTGGTGTTTGTGCTGGAAGAGCAGCTCTGGTTCACATCACAGCTGGTCAGTAACTCGTCTTTGCTGACACTTTGCGAATACGATCCCTGAACATTTATACGGTATGGCTGGACCGCAGATTAACTCCTCTCCCTCCCCTTCCTTTCTCTCTTCCTCTCCTCCTCCTCCCAATCCTTTCCTTGTTTCCTGTCCTCCTCCAGATGGAGTATGACTCCTCCTACAGTTAATGCCTACTACATGCCCACTAAGAACGGCATCGTCTTCCCTGCTGGGATCCTGCAAGCTCCCTTCTACGCCCACGACCACCCCAAGTCTGTTTACCTCAGTATCTACCTGTCCATGCGTCTGCCTGTCTGTCTTTACATGTTCTTTTCTTCAGCTTTCACACTCTTCAGGATGCTGTTTGCTCTTATTGTTGTTGTAATGAGCTCTGCTGACTGTAGGGGGCGCTGGCAGGACTTTAGACTTTCAGTTTGTGGGTGTGGCTTAAATCATCACTGAGTTTGGGCATAAAGTTCTGATTAAGTGCTGATCCGGTCATCCGCACCATGTATGTGTGTGTACTGTAAATATATAAAAATACTAATTATAAACTTTATAAAACGTGTTTTTTATAAAGAACTTCCAGACAAATCGCAGCTGGCTGTTTCTGGACTCGGTGTGTGGGTAAACGTTTTGACTGCTGTGTGTGTGTGTTTGTGTTTTCAGGGCACTGAACTTTGGTGGAATTGGGGTGGTGATGGGCCACGAGCTCACGCATGCCTTTGATGATCAGGGTGAGTTTCACTCCAGGTCATATTTGATTCACTGCACTCGGTGTGGGCGTGACGGTGTGTTTATTCTGAATTGGGATGATTATTAACTGACGGCTGCAGACCTGGCGGCCGACTGTCGTTCCTGTTGTGCGGCTTTGAAGTCTGATTGAAGTCGGCTGCCCGGGGCGCACATGCAGCTGACGTGTTGTGATGTAAATCCAGATTTGTCCACGTGGTCTTAAAAACAGGCAGGCGTGGGGACGGACCCTCACGCTCACCGCTGGACTCATAGATCTGGGTTAGATTAGATTAGACATTTGAGGTGACTAAGGAACCTGTTTGTGTGCCAGTAATTCCATAATTTACCTCAAAATGAACTAAACAAACCTAATGAGCTGGAACTAAATCATGTTTAACGGGAGCTTAAAACAGGCTCAGGCTCCAAACTGCCACAAAAGCAGGAGCGTGAAACATTAAACAATTGGAGAACCACAGACGGTAACCCTGATTACCTCAGGAAAGTACCAACACAGCTGCAATGTGGTCCTTGTGTCCATCAGGTCGTGAGTATGATAAAGAAGGAAACTTGAGGCCGTGGTGGCAGAACTCGTCCGTGGAGGCGTTTCGTCAGCGGACCGAGTGTATGGTGGATCAGTACGGCCGCTACACCGTCAACGGAGAACACATCAACGGAAAACAGACACTCGGAGAAAACATCGCCGACAATGGGGGGCTAAAGGCCGCGTATCACGTGAGTAGGAACACAAACCGCTGCAGCAACAGGTCAACACCTCCCACTAACCCGCGTGTTCATGTTTTCCTCCTAAGGCCTATCGGTCATGGATCCAGGGAAACGGAGATGAGAAAAGACTTCCTGCTGTCAACCTGACCAATGACCAGCTTTTCTTCGTTGGATTTGCCCAGGTGAGACGCTGCAGACAAACAACGAAGCTCAGCTATTTGTTTTTTTCAGTTAGAGATCTAGACCGCCAAACCTAAATGGGATTAGTTCATTCAACTCAGAAAATGTCAAACGCCATCCGTTTCCTGTTACCGCTGGTGTCCCCCAGGGATCTGTCCTCGAACCTCTTATAATAGTCATCTACTTCCTGTTGCTCAAAGGAAGTAGATGATTGTGAGACATTTAATTTAAAAAATGAAAGAAAATGCTGCATCGAGATTTGTCCCTTCTCAGATTTCTGTTCTGTTCTTTTAGGTGTGGTGCTCAGTTCGGACACCAGAGAGCGCTCACGAGGGCCTCGTGACCGACCCCCACAGTCCTCCCCGATACAGAGTCATCGGCACGCTCGCCAACTCTCCGGACTTCAGCCGCCACTTTAACTGCCCCGAAGGGACACCCATGAATACGGGGAAGCGCTGCGAAGTCTGGTAGTCAGACCTGAAAGGACCAGCTCGGGGTGGTGCAGGAACGGGGGGGGGGGGGGAGTCTGTTAGCTGACGGGTTGACGGGCTCGTTAGTGTCTTAATTAGAGTTCAGGTTCTTTCATGGGGTGGGGGGAGCAGGTGTAGTCTTCAGCTTCAGTTAATCTGTAACTTGGTGACGATCAGACTTACTTCCTGTCTGGAAACTAAACGGACTCGGTGAACGTCACACAGACACGAAGGACTGACGAGGAAGAAGAAGCCACGTGGGCGATGTCGATGATTCCTGCTTTTATCACGTTATTGATTCATAGTGTTATTAATGGGCTTTGGTTTGCGTGCGTGCGTGCGTGCGTGCGTGCGTGCGCGTTTTGTCCGTTGTGTGAAAGAGCTCTATTCCACCCCCTACGACATCACTGTGATGACCTCATACAAAGTTGAACTGTTACATAATCAGTCATGGCTGTGTGTGTGTGATTGGCCACTCAGTTATTGAGGAAGCTGTCGTCTGATTGGCTGGGAGGTTTTCAGTTTTAGGGGTGTGGATTAGGATTAAGGAGAGGAACGAGGGTTTTGTGGGTTATTTATGAGGTTTTAAGCATTTAAAACACTTTTTCTCAGATTTATCTCCTCGGTCCGTTTCTCGTGTATATAATCTGTCAGAAATGTCGAAATTGAATCCACGCTGTAACCACTGTTTTACGCTAAATTAAGACAGACGTGACATATTTTAAAAGGTTTTCCATCATTTTGTAATTTATTACAACCCTTTAATGAGTCTGTCGAGGATTGCCTTAAAGCCAGCGTTATCTTTAGGTAACACAGAGCATAGCTCACCTTCCAGTTTGCACAGTTTAACCGACTCACGACGTTAGCGCTCTGCAACCACTAAGTAACACACTGTTATCAGGAGACACAGCCTCACTTCCAGGTAAAGACCAGTGTCAGTGAATCAAACAGTGAGTAGAGAGGAAACAGCTTAAAACCAAAACCTGATCCTAAAACTGAGTTTGGAATTAAAATTTCAAAATAAAATGCCCTCCAAGCACAATCCTGTCTATGGTCTATCTCACGAAAATAGATGATTTATTTGCAGTGTTTTGGTAACTCATCTTTATCAGGTAAACGGTGAACCTCTGAACATCTACCACAGCGGTCTGGTTCACATGCAGCTCCACGTCACCAGTTTTCACCCATTTGCCAACAAAACAACTTAAAACAGAAGAAGTGGGAAATATACACTGGTGGGTGAAACTGGAGGTGTGGAGTGTGTGGTCCGCTGGTGAAATGGTGGATATTAAGAGCTTAGTGACACAGGAAGTAGTGGAAGTCAATCAAATTTCCCAGTTGTATTTGTTTCTAATGTTTTATAATAACTCAAGTTCGCTGTTTCAAACACTAGTTATAGAAAGAATGATAAATATATAAAAGTATAATGAAGTAAAGCTCACAGGACTGCATTTCAGATACAGTTTGTGCAACCGGTGAAAACACAAAACTGGAACACTTTATAATGAAGCTAACATTTCCAGTCACAATGAAACTATAAAACTAAAACATCATCTCCACAATGAGCTAAGAAGCTCCACATACTCCTAATATACTAGTATAGATGTCAAGCCACATGCAGTCATGTTTGTAGCCTTTGGATTTTTTTATTATTCTGTATTTAAATGATTTTCTATAGTTTTAAGCCATTCGGTGCGCGGGGAATGTGATTGGCTGTAAGCTTGCTGATGTAATGGCTTCTCTTGTCACAAACCATTTGCCTGATCTTTGAACGAGTCAGTGAGCAGGAGTCTGTCCTTGAAGCTCTGCATCGGTCTTTCCCACTCTTTCATTTTTTGAAATAATCGGCTGCTCACTGAGCTCGAGGTCTGATGTGATGTGAAGGTGGCGTGAAGTTCAAAATGAAACTTTTGGTGTATAAATGGGTTCATCATCAGACCTCGGCAGTAAACAGCTGGACCAGGAGTGGGATTACCTTTAGAAATACTCAGAGTAAACATAAATATGAGAGACAGACTGTTGAAGTTAAAGATCCAACACACGTTAAACCTTCATTCGTTAAAGAACTGACGACTTGGTACCTCAGACTTCATTACCAACGATTCCTTAAAACATGGCTGAACTTTAGCTCCCGCCCAGTGCAGGTACATGACTCTGACGACAGGTGGCGCTCTCGGCCCGCTCACCTGAACCACAAGCTTAATATTCACGTTAAAGTCAGTGTTGTGATAATAACCATACACTGTGTATTGTCAGTGTTTGTGCATGTGTGGGTGTGCGTTTGGAGTGTGTGCCGGCTTCGCCTCCCCCTATGACATGACCGTCCAATCCGACGCAGCTCCCGTGTGTGACGTCTTTTGTTCTGCAGAAGAAGAAGAAGCTGCCTCCGGCGAAAGATGTGTCTGGGTGCGTTTGCGTGTTCATGTATGTCTATTGTTGTAAGGACGATTAAAAACGTTGGTTCTCCACTTTGGGACAGATTTCCTGAGACCCTTTAGAAGCAGGGTTAGGTTATGAGTTGGGGGGGTGCATCGCATCTACAAGGGTCCTTGTGTAGGTAGATGCAATGAAACAATAGACTGACAAGTGTGTGTGTGTCAGGAGTCAGAGCTGTGTAATAATCTGTGTGTACAGTAAACAACAATAGAGCTGAAGTAGAAGAAACTCTGCTCATTTTAAACTCTGTGTCTGTCCTGAAGGGGGCGTCAGTGCTCGTCCAATCACAAGGCTGCGTGGCAGGTGGCTGCTGTGGGGGAAAAAACACCTGAAGTTTTATCTGCTTTTATTTTATTGCCCGAGAATGTAGAGAAAAGAATGAGAAATGTTTTCTATCAGGCTGCAGAAATATAATAAACACTGAACACACTCAGCCACACAGTCCTGCTCTGTTATTACAAGGAAAGGTGGAGCACGGGTGGGGGTGCATGATCGCTTTGGCTCCACCCAGCATGTGAGTGTTTGAATGTAAGCTTGTTTCTTTTACCTTCTCTGTAACACGACTGCTGACGAGGATCAAATCAATCAATTAGAAAAGGCACTATTGAAAGTTAATGGTGTGCTGTCCTCACCCTCAGGTGTCTGGTTTTCACCAGCGAGCTAACAATGCTCCAGTAATCAGACTTTTTTTCCTTTTTTGTGCTGATTTATTGAATAATGGCCTCTGACCTTCTCTTTGACCATTGTAAAACTGAAAACATACAAAATATTGTATTAGCTAACTAACATTGCAAACTAGCTTGTTACAAGCTTACTGCAAGCTAACAAGATTAAACTTTCATACTCAATTAAACAAAGTTTTAAACCATTTTTAAACACAACAAGAGACAATTATTATTTAATCATCACTCATACTTACGGACAAATCTCGTCCGAAGCAACATTTTCAGCTTGGAACGATAATACTTCAGCATTACGTTCAGCCATCTTGGATTTTCCGCTTCCTCTATTTTTCTTTTTCCAAAGTAATCAAAATAATATTACAAATCAGCCACTAGAGGGGGCTCTAGGGCAGATTACAAAACTGTATTATCCAGCGTAACATATAAAAGGCAGAACAAATATCCTTTATTTATATAAAGTTCTGCCAGGAGAGCAGACTCTGCTCCACACTGGAGCCTCCACTTCTCCATAGAGCGCCCCCTGGAGGACCGAAGGAGGCCCACAGCCAAGCTCCCTGCAGACCACCTCTGCATCCTGCAGGTCAAGCTTCACGCACTGAGGACCATCTCTGGTTACACTTCCCTGCAGTCAGTGTTGAACAGCAGGTACATTAGGGGCCAGTTTCTGTGTAAAAATGTGACTAAAAACCTGAAACACTTTGATGGTTTTGGTCTTTTCATGCTGGCAGTAAGAAAACAACAGAATCATTCCAGCCTGACTGATTAACGGAATCTTTGATAGAAAGAAAGTAAAATCTGTGACTGAGGTGATGGATGAGCTGAGAACTTCATCTGGATATGAGATGAGCTCCTTCCTCTTCAGCCGGCCCTTCTTCAGCTGCACCAACACCAAAGTTAACCAGCTTGTTGTTCTCCCGTCTGCCCAGCTTCTGCCCCCTGCTGGCCTGGAGGGACATAAGCACATATATCTATGTGTGCTTATGTCCCTCCAGGCCAGCAGGCCAGACTGACTGCATCGCTCCTCTCTCAGGGCTTCGTTCTCTGATGCAAACATGTGTTCAGTACCTTACAGTAGAAATACAGGACAACGTTCTCCAACAGCAGGATCAGTGGCAGGACGAGCGCTCTGATGATGAAGCCTGTGGGATCTGGATGATCTGCGGGATCGAACACATTCACAGTCATCACGAGTCAAACAGCTGCCATTAAACACAAACTGCAGAGAAATCTGTGAACATCACCTCCACATGGAGCTGCTTGAATCCTGTTCTCTCTTCACCTTCACTGACTGAATGCTGACTGTGTTTCACAGGTTCATCTGTGTTCTCTGTAAAGACGTCTTTTTCCTGCCTGTCTGATCTGCTGTGTTGGTCCTCCTGAGGCTTTTATTGTGGAGTTTATCTGGACCTGAACCTCTGCTCTGAGGACAAACCCCTTTAAACCCCTCTGAGAATAATCTGTGACTGGAGCCTGCACAAGTTAAACTGAGTTTAGTGATACTTAAAAGTCAGAAAATGTTTTTCATCAATTAAAGACATAAAAAGCTGATTAGTCATGTGGATAAAATACATATATCCCTTCATTTATCGTCTCTTCCAACCATCCATGTAACATCAGCTGTTTCAGATCAGGTCATTGGTATTTAGGGAGTGATGCCTGTGACACTGAGGACCTGCTGTTATCATTGGTGTTGAAGTTGTCTCATCATACTATTATCTACACAACATTCTCTGGGGTTTGTGGTATGTCTGGTATTACATTTTAAAGGTACCACGAGTGATCAATCGATGTATTTTGTGGAAATCAAGCAGCTGCTTGTTTCTGGTTAATCCTGTTTGAGGCAAAAAGCTGTCTCCAAAACCCCCCACACCTCATTCCTGGATCTGCCAGTAACTCTACAGCTGTTAGTGTCAAAGTGATGCAATCACATTGAGCTTGTACACATTTAACCGGCACAGCAGACGCACCAGGAAAATCCTTTATGGCCCAAGAAAAACTACAAACTACAGTTGGTCGGTCAACATCCAGTCGAAGAGAAATAATTTGCTTCAGATAGACAAATCAAAGATGAAATGTTTGGCTACAGTAACTGTAGAGACATTTAGAACAAACCAATGGCAGATGTTAAAAAACAAACCATCAAACAGGCAGAACTATGCTGGTGTGTTGTTGCTTCACAGCATCAGAGATGGAGAGACTTCAGCCACTGATTCCACTCTGAACTGCAACATAATGATGACACATCTGTCTTAAAACTGAACAAGGACTAGATGAGTCGATGGGATAATGATCCTCAACACATGAACACATTCACCAATAAGTGACTCAGAAAGAAGAATTAGAACAGGAAGGAGTCAACGCCCAGTTCAGCTGAATCCCGCTGGAGTGTTGTGTGACGAAGCAGGTGGCACGCGCAGGAAAACCACCCAGAAACAACATTCTGGCTTAAACAGCAGTCCAGATGTTAACAGGGTGTACCTGGGATGACTGATGTTTTGATTTGTCGCTGTGTAAATGAAATCGTTTTCAGAGAACCGGCATTGCTGTGGTAACCATTCATACTCTGCTCTTCACTGTTTCAAAGTTAGATTTTACAGAAAATGTGTGCGTCTGTGCTTCAGCTCACCTGAGACAGTCACAGACAGCTGGCGGCTCTCAGAGGAGAAGTTGTGAGAAAAAACATAAACACGATAAAAGCAGCTGTAGTTTCCTTGGTGGGCGGGCTCTGTGACAGGAAACAGGAAGTGGGCAGAGTGATTGACAGCTGGCTGGGTGTAGTTGTATGCTGTGTTGGAGGAAGTGAAGGTGAGCTGGAAGGAGCCTCCTGGGAACTGTGGCTGGATGGAGCAGCTGATGGTCAAGCTAGAGCCCCTGGACACCCGAAGCCCCTGCTGCTGTGCCTCGGAGACCCCGTCCATGGAGGCGGGGACAATAATGCTTGGCTGAGCCAGCAGGTCTGTAAATGAACAGAGGCCATGACAGGTGAGGTTATCATCAGAGGCCTTATGGCAAACAAAACAGCCTCTGAACAGGAGCAGCACGGAGCTGAGCGACGACGGGCTGTAAACTGAGATACTGGATCCACCTTCAGGACCTCCACAAACCCAGTCACACAGCTTCCTCCAGATGTTTGTTGAACATCAGCAGTTTTGGTTATGGTTTGTTTGTTTGTTTTTTGCTTTATCTGAATTCATGGTACTGCAATGTACAATACTGAGTAGGCCTATTTGCTTTTTTGGTTGTTTGAAAATGTGTCTCCTGAAAATATGCCTTCTGAATAAACAATGAAAATCAAAGACTGCAGTGTTTTATATAAAGTAGACTAGTGTGTTCCCCCTGATCTGATCTGCATATGATGCAAGTATGTGTCATTTTGTCAACAGAGTTACATTTTGACAGAGGAATGTTAGGTTTTGACAGCAGAGTTTAGGTTTTGAGAGTAGAGTTTCAATTTGGCACAGATGTGAATGGTATATTTCCCAGTGTTGTGTCATGTTTACTTGTGTTTAGAGTTTTGGCACAATGAGCGAAGTTTTGCAAAATGTGTTCAAGCAACGGGCAAAAACTGTAAATACAAGTAGTGCAGATATCACACTTTATAATGGTTATAATGGTAAAATCTCTGGGTCAAAGGGAGTCTGAACAAAATGTCCTGAAGTAGATGTTTGAATCAGTAGTAGGATAATACGAACATGATTTAATCTTTTTAAACAACAGATATTTTTCCTGTAAAAATTTGAACACGACAGTTGATCTTCAAATTTCCAAAGAGGAAGAATTTTTAAAAGAGGGAAGACTGGTCTCAGAGCGGCGTTGGAGAAAACCCCGTCCCCTCTCGATTTTAACTGGGAGAGTGGATCCAGTAAAAGCATCTGAAATTCAATCAAATTGAATTTATTGGGCATGGAGCTCAGAAAATCCTGAGAGATGTATTGATATATTTATGATTCAGGTATTTTAATTTAGGTAAGAAAACTACTGAATCATTCCAGTCTGACTGCTTAAAAACAGCTTCCTAAATGAACTTTGACATAAACCCGTCTGTGATCATCTGTTAAAGCAGCCGACTCTGGTTGTGAAACGATAATCACAGTAACTGATCATTTAATTTATTTTTTACCCAAAAACAAAGAAACATTACATTTAAATGAGGTTTCATCAGACTTACATTTGAAATGGAATAAAGAAATAGTGCCAAAATGTTCGAATTAAGTTCTAATTAAAAGTGGGGGAAAATCCACTTCATATTAATTAAGTATCAATCAAACCAGATGGGGACATTTTTGACCCCTGAGGACCACAGCTGTGTGGAAATCAGGAGGACATTATGAGGGTTAAGTCGCTGTCTTCCATGTGTTATATTCTTTCAATCTGTCTCTCAGTGTCAAGTTTGCATCTTTGTGATTTGTTTCCTGTTTTATTTTGATAGTCCCAGTCCTATGTCACTGTTTTCAGTTTTACTTCCCCCTGTCTCGTTAGCCCTAATTTCTCCCAGCTGTGCCTCCCTCCTGTTTCCCATTCGCTGATTAGGTCTCTGTGTATTTAATCCAGGGGTGGGCAACTCCAGGCCTCGAGGGCCGCTGTCCTGCAGGTTTTAAATGTGTCCTTGAACCAACACAGCTGATTTAAATGGCTAAATTAGCTCCTCAACATGTCCTGAAGTTCTCCAGAGGCCTGGTAACAAACTAATCATGTGATTCAGGTGTGTGGACCCAGGGTGAGATCTAAAACCTGCAGGACACCGGCCCTCGGGGCCTGGAGTTGCCCACCCCTGATTTAAGCCCTGTGTTTGCCTTTGCCCTTCGTCGCGTCGTTAATGTTTCCTACTTTCTACATGCTGTGTTTGTCATGTTCCAGTGTTTCAGTTCCTCTGTTCTGAGTTTTGTTTTTGTGAGAGTGATTTATAAGGAGATTTTTCCAGCTTTAAAGCTGCGTTTTGAGTTCCAGTCCCGTCTTTGAGAGTCCTGCATTTTGGGTCCTTTTTCCTGCCTGCCTGCCACACAGCCTATCATGAGAGAAACATCACTGTGTCCCGGCGAATTGTGCCCCCTAGTGGTGGTAACTAAAATACTGCTTCTCAGTTAACAACAACAACAATAATAATAATAATAACGCAATCAACACATTTTACAACTTGAGTACACATCTCCACGTTTAGCCGTTACAACGATGAATCCTGTCCCCACTTGGATCAGAGAGGACATAGTGTGATTGAACTGACGTCGATCAGCCTTCCTGTCTCTGTCACACATAACCTGTGTGTGTCCGACAATGTTGCAACATTTGGACACCATATAAAAGGTTAAAAACTAAGATTTGTATTCAGATCTTTACCTTAATACATCATAATGTGACAGAGACAGTCACAAATGAAAACACAACTCTGGATTTGGTTAAAACAACATCAAAGCCTTAACATAGACCCTGTAACCACAAAAACCATGACATCAGTAAATCCAGTTACATATGCACATCTGTAAATGGAGTCTGAATCAGAAGTCACACCCTTAGATGGGGCACATCAGCTCATCTCCTTTAGTTCCTCTTACAGTGTTTACACACGAGAACAGCGAGCAATAAAAAAGAAGAAGAAATCTGATTAAAGCTGTGGCAGGAAAAGAAAGGCCAGAAAAACAGCTTCGAAGAGAGCACGGCTTCCTCTCTCGTGACATTCAAGGTGTCTTCATATTATTATTGTTTCTTCATAAAAGGTTTTGACACTTTTTTTGTTTCCCTTAATACAAAAATAACCACAGTAACAAAAACAGTGCAGGTGTTTTTAAAGATCAGAGAAACTAACACGCGTTTAGTCATTTCTTTGCTGTGTGTCCTCACCTCCTGTCGTAACATTGGGTACAGATCAAGTTCAATATGAAGACTTGGAGAAAAAGTTCAGAAAGTTTATTTACAATAAACTTGATGAGACGGTGACTGAAAGGCTTCAGGTAACAGCCAGCAGGTGAGTTTGTTACTTCCAGGTGTGCAGAATCCAGGAGGCCCCACCGTACCTCCAGCACTGTGACGCATCCTCATCAGGGTTTTCTCAGAGTGAGCTCCTGACAAAGTTACCTTTAGACAATTGAAAGTGATGTGTCTCAAAATAACTGAAGAAACGAATAAAACTAAAACCTTGTTTAGTCGCCGTCTCTCGTTTTGAGCTTCTGTCTGTATGTTTAATTAACTCTTTCTGTGACGTTTGTGTCCATAAGTGCCAAATCAGCTCAGCAGCAGCTGCCAAATAAGTAATAAAACATTTAATGTTTCAGCTGAGCAGCTGAGGGCTTATTGGATCAGACTAGTTACTCTAACTAGCAGAATTAACAACATCCCACATGAAAGAGCGGAAAGAAAAGGACTGCGCATCAGGGTGACTGCAGAGCAGGTCATCTACTAATGGGAAGGTTGGTAGTTTGATCCCTGGTCCTCCTCCAGCATGTCTCGGGCAAGATCCCATGAATGAGCTCAGTTTACATGCATTCAATTAGTGGTGCAGAAAATGTAGAAGATTGTTAGGTAGGTGTCAAACTCAAGGCCTGCGGGCCACATCCGGCCCGGCGCAGTGTTATAACTGACCCCTGAGATCCTTAGCTGCCCTACCAAACGACAGGCCACCCGTCATCATTCCCACGTCAATGACGTCAGATTAGTCACGCGTCTATTCATGTATTCAACCTTAATTTCAAGTCAGAACGAGCCGTTAGCGGTGGCCACGAGACAAGTTGATTCTGAAAACAGAGCCTTTCGGACCCAGCGGGAGGTTTATTACATGCTGACTGAAACCTGTGTGTCCTACACGTGGAGCTAATGTGACTCTAATTTAGGAATATAATCTAAGATGGCACTACGACACAAAACATCAGGACAAGTTCAAAAACTTGAATGCAGATCATAAACTCGAGGGTTGAAGAGGAATCTGGCGTCACCACAGCCGTGACAGTTTTATTGTGGCAGAGGAGCCACGAGCTGCATGACGAACGTGAGTCCAGACAAAAAAGACGGCTACATCCCGACTGCTTCGATTTATAGTTATGTTAGAAGGACGTTTAGTTTTGGTCGGTTCAGTAAATGTTTATCGTGTTCGGCCCGTGGCCTAAAGCGTCCTTTGAGTGTGTTGTGGTTTATCTGACTAATAACGCGGCTCTTTATCGTCACGCCAACCACATCCGTGGTTATCAGCAGTTCTTCTTTCTGTGTAAGAGCAGAGGGGAAGTAGTGTGGTACACGTTAGACATCGAGGAGAGTTGAGGGTGAGTGTGCTCTGTGTGTGTTTGTTGCAGAAAAACATGCTTTTCCATATTTGAATGTTCAGCATAGAGATGGCAGCTGTTCAGCTGGGTTAGTGTCAGTGCACTGTGCTAACGATCAAGCTTTTAACATCGTTTTCTTCAATACGATACTTGAAAGTCAGCAGCTCCTTTAAATATGCAGCTAATATTAATAGTAATCACTCTCCTCTTTGTCAAAATGATTTTTTAATTATTATATAATTATAATAAAGAATATTAATGTGGATGATCTCTGTCCAAACCCAGAGAAAGATGAGTGGAGTGACCTCATTCAACAACAGCTCTTCATTTTCCAATGAGACAGAAAGCTGTAATCCAGTCACCACCGTGTCCCATCTCTTCTTCATACCCATCCTTAGTTTGGTGTTTCTGGTGAGTTTCAGTGGCTCAGATCAGCGTATTGCTCTCAACAACAACTTAAGGTCATTTACATTTTAGAAATTTCTTCAAATTTCAGCAAAAAGGTGTCACAGTCCTTAGTCTTAGATCCAAGTGTAACATAAAAGACTTCAGGAGCAGCAGGAGCAGCGAGCATGGGCGGGCACAGTGCAGACACAACTGTGTTACAACCAACAATAACCGAAATAGCGTGAATGCACAGATAGAAAGGGAAATGAAGTCAGACCCTGGTCTCTTAATATCCAGTGTTGACTGAACACACAGGCAAGTATGAGGGATGACGCAACGCAACAGGAACATACACAGACACTAAATGCCCTTAGGCCCCTCCTCCATTCAGAGATGGTCTTTCCCTTTTCACGTAAATGGCCTCCTTGACTCCGCCCTCAAACCAGCGTTCCTCCCTGTCCAGGATGTTACATCCTCATCATTGAAAGAGTGTCCACTGGCCTGTAGGTGTGAACAGACTGCAGAGTCCTGGCCTGACGAGGTGGCTCTTCTGTGTTGGTCCATCCGCTTCGCCAGAGGTTATTTGGTTTCCCCGATGTATAAATCCTGTCAATCCTCCTGGTTTACCGCTTTCAGTGGGCTGGTTTCAGTCATTATGCAAATGTCCTGTTTATAAGATTGAAACCTGTAGTCAGCTGAGACTGAAGACGTCACCTGGATGAGTGACGAAATGTTTCTCCACCTGAAAATGAAAATGCTACGTCCACATGAGCAGAATCAACTTTTTGGGATTTACTCACCTGGATGACTGAACATGCATCAAGACATTTTTGTTTTTTGTTTTTACCTGCAGATCTTCTTAAGTCAATTTAAAGATTTAGATTTTTCTCAGTGCAAGAAACTGGTTTGCTTAATGCCAGCAACTGTGTTTTGGGGGTTTGGGGCAGGATGGTATGGGATAGAAAGCTTGGGGTTTCAGAAGTGCATAGTAATTGTACCACTCCCAGAACTTTTCAGGGTTCTTTGTAGTGGACAGCGGCCTTAGTATTAAAACTGATGTCAATACTTCAGGATGAGGCATAATCCAATTTTATTTATAAAGCACTTTAAAATACCCGGCACAGGAACAAAGTGCTGTACAGAAAAGAAGTTAAAACAATAGAATAACAGAATAACAATAACACATAAAAAATAAAATTAAAACAGCCCTATATTAAAACAAAAACAAGATAAAACAGCATCGAATCACCCAAAAACAACTAAAATAAAAATAAAAACCAACATCTCATGTGGTGTCAAAGGTCAGGGTAAAGAGGCGGGTTTTCAAGACTTAAAAACAGATAAAGAACTGGCCTGTCTAATCTCTAAAGGAAGCTCGTTCCACAGTTTGGGAGCTGCTACAGCAAAAGCACGATCGCGAAGTTTACGCCCAGTCCTGGGTACATGCAGGAGCACTGATCAGCTGACCTGAGAGAGCGGGTGGGTGTATGAGGCTGTAGCAGCTCAGAGAGATACGATGGGGCCAGGCCATGGAGAGCTTTAAAAGTAAATAAAAGAATTTTAAAATGAATCCTAAAAGAAATGGGCAGCCAGTGCAGTGAAGCTAAAACAGGGGAAATGTGCTCAAACTTTCGAGTGCCAGTTAAAAGACGAGCTGCGGCATTTTGCCTCCTCTGTAGATGACTAATATATGATGCGCTGACCCCAATATAAAGTGCATTACAGTAATGCAGCCGAGTGCTAACAAAGATCACTGTCTCAAAGTGCTGCCGTGAAAGAATTGGCTTTATTTTTGCAGCTGCCTTAATCTGATTATCAAGCTTCAGTTCACAGTCCACTTTGACCCCCAGGTTTGTGACAGTTGGCTTAACATACTGGGCCAGGGAATCTACATACACATTGGGGGCCTCAGTGGGGCTACCAAAAACCATCACCTCGTCTTTTTATCATTGAATTTTAAAAAGTTAACAGACATCCAAGCCTTAATGTCATCGAGACACTGAAGTAATGGCTGTGTGAGGTATCTGCCTTTTTTCTTTAGAGGGACATAGATTTGACAGTCATCAGCATAAAAGTGGAAAGCAATGCCGTGCTTTCTCAGTACAGGACCAAGAGGAAGCAGATATAAAGAGAAGAGGAGGGGGCCTAGAACTGAGCCCTGTGGGACACCACACAAGAGGGGAGCGGAGGACGACACATAGTCACCGAGGCTGACACAAGTAGGACCTGAACCACTCCAGTGCTGTGCCCCTAATGCCCACCCAGTGCTCCAAACGAGAGAATAAAATGGCATAATCCACGGTATCAAACGCAGCTGTCAAATCTAAAAGCACCAGAACAACACAGTCCCCAGCATCAGTCGCTAAAAATATGTCATTGAAAACTTTTAAAAGGGCTGATTCAGTGCTATGAAAGGGTTTAAAACCAGATTGGAAAACCTCTAACACATTTTGCTTTTCCAGGAAGGCCATTATTTGGCTGTAAAGGTAGTTTGGAGATAGGCCTGTAATTTGCAAGAACCGTAGGATCAAGAGCAGGTTTTTTAATCAGGGGTTTGACTACTGCATGTTTAAAATCTTTAGGGACGACACCTGACATCAGACTATGGTTTACCAGCTCAAGAACCAAAGGACCAACTGTAGGTAACACCTCTTTTAAAAGTCGAGGAGGGACGGCATCATTTGGAGACCCTGCAGGCTTAAGATGACCAACAGTGTCCTTTAAAAAGGACAGAGTCACAGGCTCAAACCTGTCAAAGACAGCAGAGCAGGAAACGGAGACTGAGAGGTCGTGAGCACGAGGAGAGATCTGAGCCCTTGTGGAGGAGACCTTCTCAATAAAAAAGTGTAAAAAATTTTCACAGACTTCTGACGAGGGCTCGATACAGTCAGTATGTGGTGCATTAAGAACAGAGTTAATAGTTTTAAATAAAACACGCGGGTTGTGGCAGTTTGACAAAATAATGTCAGATAAGTGTTTTCTTTTGGCATCTTTTACAGTTCTTTGATATTGACGCCAACAGTCCTTCAGCAATGACACTTGCAGTTTGTCCTTTTTCCACTTGCGCTCAGCTCGACGGCAGTCGCGTCTGACAGCTCGGGTCATGTCGTTCAGCCGGGGCTCAGATTTAGTTTTAGGCAGTCTGGTTTTTAATGGAGCCACAGTGTCCAAAGCAGTCCGACAGGTAGAATAAAACCACGAGCTCAGTTCCTCAGTCTGGCTGCATAAAGAATCCGGGATCTTACAGATCTGGTCAAAGACTGTTGAAAAGTGTTCAGCAGTGGAGGAGTTAAAAACACGACAGCGCTGAGCAGCAGCGCGAGGTTTAACTGAGGCACAGGCAAGAGGAACGTCAAACATCACAGGACTGTGGTCAGAAAACACAGCATCACAAATCTCTATGTTAAAAACAGAAAAGCCATGAGATAAAACAAGATCAAGTGTGCGTCCACGTTCATGTGTGGGGCCTGTCACACATTGCACCAGATTAAACAAATCAATAAGGTTTAAAAAGCCCTTCGCCATCGGCATATCAGGACAACACACGTGAATATTAAAATCCCCAACAATAAGAACACGGGCATATTTTGGCATGAATTCAGCCAAGAAGTCAGCAAAGTCACTCACAAAGTCCTTGTTGTATTTTGGAGGCCGATAAACCACCGCACACAACACTGTGTGAGAGCAGCCCAGCTCAAACACAGACAGTTCAAAGCTGGTGAACGACGGGGTTGATAGCTGCTAACATTTAAAACGACTTTTAAAGATCGTAGCTATTCCTCCTCCTCGGCCCAACATACGTGGGGAATTAAAATAGCAGCAATCATCAGGTAGAAGATCCGAGAAGATGCTGCTCTCACCGGCGCTCAGCCACGTCTCGCACACACAGAGAAAATCCAGTCCTCGGGATGTGAAAAAATCCTTCAGGATAAACGTTTTGTTTGCTAGGGACCTAGCATTTACCAGGCCAATCCTGGCGGTAAGCGGCGGATCCCCGTCGCTAGCCGTCCTACAAGCCCGACACAGAGGCCGCAGGTTCACACCACGCCGGCGGGGGCGAGGAGAGCAGGGTTTTCGGGACCGGAACATCCCATCCAGGCCGATGACAGGTACCAGCCAGGCACAGACAGGTTCCAACGATCGCCGAGAGAAACAGAAGTTTGGCACCGCTCCTTGTTTTCTGGATAAGGGCTTAAGACAATACCTTAAAGAAGCTTTCAGCTTGTAACAGCTGTCTGGCGAGGAAGGAGCGGCTAGCGGGTCCAGCGAGCGTGTGGTGTGGGGGTTAGCCGAATAACCCGAAGCCAGTCGGTTAAATGCAATAACAGACCTTTATTCGCTGTCAGCAACATTACACCTTATAAGCCAGGTCTCCACAGCTGTACTCGTCCGTGCATACATGCACGGAGATTGGTATCGCCGGCGCCAGCTTGTCACAACAGTAAGGTTTCTTTTGAGGGAAAAGAACATGGGCAGCATGGAATGGCTGCCGCTAACAACACACACCCACTAGGACAGCGGTCCCCAACCCCCGGGCCTCGGACCGGTACCGGTCCGTGAGTCGTTTGGTACCGGGCCGCGAGAGTTGAGGCTCAGGTGTGAAATGTATGGTTTTCAGGGTTTTTTTCGGTTTTGAGCGTTATTTTGTTATCGTTTTTATCGTTAACTCGGTTTTCCTGGGTCTTTTCACGTGTGTTATGAATAAATCTTCTTTTTTCGGTACCGGTACTAGTTTTATTTTGTTGTGTTTATCCGCGACACCTTGAAGGCCGGTCTGTGAAAATATTGTCGGGCATAAACCGGTCCGTGGCGCAAAAAAGGTTGGGGACCGCTGCACTAGGAGACCCCGGCGACGGCACTTATGCCTGGATCTGGAACACGGCACAGGTGAGCCGGGATCTCGGATATCAGCGGGGGCAAAGTTTTATGTCCAGCTTGGTTCCACTTTGCCCAGCCTTTGGCAGAAGGTCGGAGATCCAGTAGGGTTAGGCGATCATACACCAAGAGAGAGTTGGCATTTATTACAATAGTCAATAAAATCAAAACAAACAAACATAACACAGGAAGTGACAGACGGCAAGCCACACGCACCGGCGCCATCTTGAAAAAGGATTTTACTCCAAACTGTGGAAGGGGAATCAGACTCAGGCTACGTCCACACGTACCCGGGTATTTTTGAAAACGCAGATTTTTCTATGCGTTTGCACCTTTCGTCCACACGTAAACGGCGTTTTCGGTCACTGAAAATGGAGATTTTTAAAAACTCCTGCCAGGGTGGAGATTTTTGAAAACTCCGTTTTTGCGTTTACGTGTGGACGAGAAAAACGGAGAAAACGGAGAAAACGCAGCGTCAAAGGTGTGCGCCTTTTTTGACGTCACACTGTGCGCCACGTTATTGTTTCGGTGAAATTAATTTCTACAATGCTGTTACTGTTACTCTCTGCAGTGTTTAAATGCTTACATATACACAGTTATTGTCCCTCTACACATACGACTCAGTTCTGCTTCTATGCCCCATCCTTGTTTACTATTTCCCACCGAGGCTTCTAGACTTCTGATTGGCCAACATTTCCACACGGTTAGGAATATATCGCCACCTGTTGCTTTGGCATGTTCCTAGCAGCGTTTTCCTTCATTTCTGCGTTTACGTGTGGACAGGATTATTTTTTAAAACGAAAACGGAAAATCTCAGTTTTCAAACATACCCGTGTACGTGTGGACGTAGCCTTAGTGTTGTCAGGGGATGAGGTGGAGAGAGGCCAGATGTAGGGGGGTAAGGTGAACGCTCAGGGGACGTATCCATGTCCTTTTTATGTTTGGCTCCGCCCTTCACAATATATGTGCGTGTGTATGTTGGCTGTTTTCCATTAGGTACGAATGCAGACGGTTTGAGCCAATAAAGCGCTGCTTAGCATCCTCAGCTGTTCGTCGTTGATGGCCTTGTCTTTTTGTGATTGGAGCAGGGCATCACGGCTCATGATGTGTCCATGTTACCGCTACGTAACATGCTGTTCACTTTATCTGTTATGGTGATTTTGTAGTCTCAGCCACTTCATTGATTTCTTATTTAATAAGCAATAATTAATTTGGTCATTTAAGATCCCATCAGAGTCAAGCAGAGGGGGTTGAGGGCAGAGCTAAGTCCCACACGAGTGGGCAGTGTGCTTCATGTCCTCCGGCCTAGTCAGAGATGGCACGTTGACCAGCAGATCAAACTCAGTCAGAGATCTTCATTTTTCTGTGGATGAATGGTGTAAGGGTACCAAACTCTCGTCCTGAGCCTGGTCTCTCTCCTCCTCAGGTGGGTTTACTTCTCAACAGCTTCACCATGAAGTTTTACTTCATGCTCATCATCGGGTATCCAGCAGCCTGACGGTCTACCTGAAGAACCTGACGGCCGCTGACTTCCTGCTCTGTCTCAGCCTACCCATCCGCATCACCAACTACGCCAGCGCGTCCGTCACCATCCATGTGCTCTACTGCAGCATCGGGGCTTCTGCACTCTTCCTCAATATGTACGCCAGCATCCTCTTCATGGGGTACATCGCTGCCAACAGGTAGTAAACCTTTAGTGACATCAGACTGTCGGTCTCGGCGGTTCTGTCACCAGATTAATGGCCGTAAACACCAATGCACGTCTTCTGCATCTTACAACAAGCATCACTGTGACCGCTTATTGAAATTCTTTATTGCATTTCTTCAGGTATCTGAAAATTGTTCATCCTTCAGGAACTCACGTCCTACAGACGGTACGAGCCGCCCACATCATCTCCGGGGTCACCTGGGTATTCCTCCTGATCCCTGCGATCGTTTACATCATCCTCTTTATCATCGCCCAGAATCTGACCTCTAACTCCACCCACTGCGATTTCCAGGTCAGCCTGCTGGATAAAATAGTCCACGTCAGTGCAATCATCATCTTTATGTTGGTCCTCGTATCCCTGGTCTTCTTCTACCACAGCACCTCCCGCAGGGTGTTGCTGGCACAGCAGAGGCAGCTGGCCTCCTCGGGCTCCAGAAAGTTAGTGAAGTCTCGCAGGAACATTTTAGTGCTGGTCAGCATCTTCTGTGTTTGCTTCGTCCCGTATCACCTGGTTCGGCTCCTCTATACTTTTCAGTGGAACTGCTCTGTGGAGCAGGTGCTATACAACCTGAAGGAAGCGACGACAATAGTGTCAGTTCTCAACATCTGTCTGGATCCGCTCGTTTACTTTTTCCTTTCTAAGGCTTTCCGGGCCCAGGTGAGGCGGAGGACGCTGTCCAGAAGGAAACGGCCTGACATCCGACAAATGAACAAGGAAAGCGAGAGCAGCGAGGAGGCAGCTGAGCAGCAGCAACAAGCCTAACAGTGACCTGTGAAGAAACATTCAGCCTTTTATAACACACTCAGATTTGCTCTTTGTTTTTAACCTCAAACACTCGACGTGGTGCCAGCGACCAGTGTCTGAAAGACTGATTCAAACTTTTAAAAGAACCAAGAGGATGTTTGAAGGATAAATGAAAGGAGATTATGTCCTTATTGCTTTTGCTTTTTATCATATAATACCTGCAGGTTTTCTAAATGGTAGTTTATAGTTTTATTTCATTTTGTTTTTGCTTTTAGAAAACATTTAAAGTTTATAAGGTCACGTGTACATCGAATCCTCCCTCCAGTAAACCTGAGCTGCTTCTTCGTCATTCACTTTGTGTTCACACAGCAGCACTGTACATATTAAACCCTCTGTTTGCACACTGCTCTGTGTGCGCTGTGTCTTTTGTCTTAGTTGTATATAAAGATGTTTGTATGTCTGTGGCACGTCTGAGTCTGTGCTGAGACTGTGAAAACAAACAGGAAATAGGTCAGAGTGGAAGTGTGGCCACTGTGTGTGTGTGGCAAGGTGTTTCTGCGCAGTGTACCAGGGGCACGGAGAAGAGTTGTCGTACCATAGGCATGAGGAGTGTGTGTGTGTGTGTGTGTGTGTGTGTGTGTGTGTGTGCGTGTGAGGAGTGATTGGATTCGTTCCAGTTTTGAAGCATTTAAAGGCCGTCGTGTCAGAGATTTTCACTGATCGATGAATTCCACAAACTCCCAGCATGCAGTGCAGCGCTGTAGTGGCTGATAGTGACAGGAGGGACAGCTATGAAACCAGAACATTCAAATTAAATCTCAGATCAAATCAGTTCTGTTCAGCTCGAGTTAACCAGCTGACTGACGACAGGTAATGTAGCCCTGTTTAAAACCCTGAGGAACAACGTGCAGATCAATCAGAGATCCAGTTTGTGGTCCACATTTATAGATCAGGCTAAAGTTTCCCTTCAGCAGGGAGGATGAAATGTTGCAGAGACAGTTTTCAGTGAGTGACTTTGCATCAAAAAGAGATGGTGTGAGATTATGTTAGTCCCAGTGAGATGCTTTTAAAACCAAGTGTAAGTGTACCATCTATTTACCACAAACTCACGCAACACCTCTGAGTTTTCTGTGGTTGCTTTTTGTTGCCTCTAGCTGTGAAAACAAACAGGAAATAAGTCAGTGTGGCCAGAGAGAGTGTGTGTGTGTGTGTTCGTGCGTGTGTGCGTGCGTGTGTGTGTGTGTGTGTGTGTTCGTGCGTGTGTGTGTGTGTGTGTTCGTGCATGTGTGTGTGTGTGCGTGTGTGTTCGTGCGTGTGTGTGTGTGTGTGTGTGCGTGTGTGTGTGTGTGTGTGTGTTCGTGCGTGTGTGTGTGTGCGTGTGTGTGTGTGTTCGTGCATGTGTGCGTGCGTGTGTGTGTGTGTGTGTGTGTGTGTTCGTGCGTGTGTGTGTGTGTGTGTTCGTGCATGTGTGTGTGTGTGCGTGTGTGTTCGTGCGTGTGTGTGTGTGTGTGTGCGTGTGT
>NC_140474.1:1056077-1098577 GCF_051167445.1 Perissodus microlepis | reverse complement strand
AGCTCTCTGAAGAATGGCCTCAGGACTATGTACAACTATAAGACTCGATATACCTTTTAATGTAATTTCCTACAATGAGACCAAACCCTTTAGCAGGAAATGAGTAATGTACATCAACAAAAAAGGCAGCACAGTAAAGGGGAGCAGGTACCGCCCACTCTTACCAGAAAGAAAACACTTGCTTTGTCAAAGCAAAAATACAGAATGTCACAGCAGACCAACAGCTCTCAGGTTTTCCACAGTTTTTCTTCCAAAAACCTCATTGTGTGTAAAGCTCCATGAATTAAGGTCGCCCTAAATGGTGACTCGCACACAGCATGGAGCAGTGGCTGCAGGAGCCACACATGCACTCCCACAAATGTTGTTCAGGAGTGGGAGAAACAGAGGGGAAGAGAGACAGCAGCTTCAATAGAGCCCAGAAGGTGAGTGGATGGATAGCCGCAACATGGGGAACATTATTATTATTATTAATGAACTTATTTATTTATTGAACTAGATTCTAATTATTGGTTGCTGGCAAAGTTTTGGTGATTTGCAGGTCAAAACGATCGTGGCTCAAGAGTTGGCAGCTCGTCTTGTGATCGGAAGGTTGCCGGTTCGAGCCCCGGTTCGGACAGTCTCGGTCGTTGTGTCCTTGGGCGAGACACTTCACCTACCGCCGATGGCGCGCCTCGCTTCTGTCAGTCTGCCCCAGGGCAGCTGTGGCTACAACTGTAGCTTCCACCAGTGTGTGAATGAATAGTGGCATTGTAAAGCGCTTTGAGGGTCTTGAAAAGCGCCGTATAAATTCAATCCATTATTAAAATGTTTTTCCATTTATTTTATATTTTCAACAACATTCAATACAGAAGAAAATATTTCTGCATGAAATGCTGTCAACACACTGTACAAGTCAAAGTTTAGTGAAGAAAGCGCCACCTCTTGGTGACACGCTGTAATCGAATTATTAGACACTCAATGGCCACTTTATTAGGTACAATTTGCCAGCACCCAGTTTGACCTTCTTTTCCTCCTGTTCATGGCACCAATTTAAGAAGTTCCTGCAAACACTTTAGTCGTGATGCCGTCACAGTTGCTGCACACATGTCGACTGTATTCATGACTCTCCCGGTCCAGCACATCCCAGAGGGGCTCTGCTGGATTGAAATCTGGTGACTATGGAGGCCACTGTAGTACAGAGAAGTCATGATCAGCCCTGCGACAAACTGGCGACCTGTCCAGGTTCAGCCTGCCTCTCACAGCTGGAATAGGCTTATAACCAGTAGGTGGGAAAATCCCAGCAGGTCAGCAGTTTCTGAAAGACTCTTCTCCATCCTGCTCAGTTTAAACTTCAGCAGGTCGTCATCATGTCTGCTGCCATGATGCAGCCGAACAGGCACACCGCACGGATGGATGAGTTTTCCTTTCTGCTGGAAGGTGGAAATAAATAAATGTTGTGATCCTGCACACGCTCAGATCAGAAACAGAAAGACACCGGCTGTTGAGGCCTGGAGCTCCTGATCTACATGACTGTTAAAGTCGAACACTACAAAGATGGTATCTGGTCTGAAACAGGCAGAATTCAGATAAAACTCTGAGGGGCAGATGGATGATGGACACCAGGATCAGATACTTTGCTTTAAGTACGTGAACATGAATGAAGAGATATACGCTGGTAAAAAAGGAGTGTTGCTGTTAAAGGAAAAAAATAAGTGACAGGTGCAGGAAGTCGAATGAGCGGTTTAAATGTTCATAAATGATGACGCAGACATTGATTCAGGCCCCGCCTCCAACGCTTCTGTGTTATTAACAGGTGTGATCACATCTGGAACTCGTACAAACTGGTTTTAATCTGGTTCTGGTTCTGGTTCTGGTTCCTGCTGGTCCACGTCACTGGGCTGTTTGTCAAAGCTGGGACTTGGAGCTGCATTTCCTGACGTTTCTGTGGCTTTAAAGGCTTCAGTCAGCTGCTCCCTGATATCAGCAGGTGCTTCTCTACTGGAAATGAATCTATAAACATAACTTTACTCCTCACAACACCCCTATATGGAACAACAGGTATATTCATTTGTGTAGGAAATCTGTGTACATGGATGAGTGGAGATCTAAAGGGATTTGGGCTGTAGCTCATTTTATGGATGAGAATGGGGTCTTATTAAAACATGAGACGTTTTGTGAGAAATTTGATGTACGATGTACTGCTAAGAGATATAAATCCCTAATGAAAGCCAGTCCCTTTGAGATCAATGATAAAAGAAGATATTGTGCACTCTACAATTTCTCCTGGACTGAGGCAGCTCTGCATAGCTGGAGTTGAATTTGGTGACAGCAGGTTTACAAACAAAGTGATCAGGAATATTTTGATAAGTGAAATTTGCCCGAATCCGGTTAAAAGAAATTATATCCTTAAAGAATTTGAGACCAGGGAGGTTAAGGCGATAAGAAAAAAGTATATTTCACTTCCTCTTTCCCCTAAAGTAAAAGAGGTTCACTTTAAAATCATTAACGAGGTTTATCCAACCAATGACTTCTTAAGATGGAAATTTAACTTAGATGTGAACACCTGCACATTTTGTGAAGATGATATTGAAAGTCTGGATCACTTGTTTTTCTACTGTGAATCAGTGCACTCCTTCTGGACTGACATGTGGAGCTGGCTACAGCTCAGGAGAATTCAGTTACCACATTTGACGGTGACAGTAATAAAATTTGGAATACTTGCTGAGAATGCAGATTTTGACCTGTTGATTAGGACGTTTTTGTTAATGGGAAAAAATTTTATTCACAAATGCAGATACTTTAAAGCTAAACCATGTATAGACAGATGGCTGAATGACTTTAAACTCTGGGCTAAATCACTGAAACTTGTGAATAACAAGAAAGCTCATAAACTTGTTGTTTTATTTAACGAGTTTAATCTATGTTAAAAAAAGAAACATCCCTATTTTATAATCATGACTGCCCTTTTTCATTCATGCTATTTTTTGCCTTTGGTTCAAATCCTTCAATGACTGTTCTTTCTTTTTGTGCAACTCTTTTGGCTTTATGTTTATTGTTTTATTTTTTATTTTTTTGTTTTTTTTGTTTTGTTTGTTTGTTTTCCTTTCTTGCTATAATGCTCAACCGAGGATATTACATATTCAGATTAATGATGCTGCCTTGTTATGGAACGCCAGGACTGCCATAATGAATTAATTAAACACACCATTAAATAATTAATTAAATGTGTCAATAATTAATTACATGTGTCGTAAATATTTATGTAATTAATTATTGCCACATTTAATTAATTATTTAATGGTGTGTTTAATTAATTCATTATGGCAGTCCTGGCGTTCCATACCTTGTATGTTATACTGTTGTTTGTAAATAAAGTTCTTTAAAAAAAAGAAAAAAAAAGCTTCTCCCTGATTCACAGCAGGTCACTCCACGGGTTTGATTTGGCAGCTTTTACACCGTGTGCCCTTCCTGACCACAAAGCCATCTTCCTCCCAAGAACAAACTAGGATTGTTAGTCAGAGTGTGAGGTCATCTTTGTGTGATTTAAAAATCACAGCTGAGAGGACTGTGGCTGTGTTTCCATGCTGAGCAGGACGGAGTGAGCGTTATCACGTTCATGCTGTCAGCTTCTTCTCATCAGCTGTGCTGCGTGTGGAAAGTGAGGATATCACTGTTCACGTGTTGACATTAAAGCTGACTTTCTCTCAAGCAACAAAAGAATGAAAAGTAAAATGTGATTAATGAGTTAAGGTTTTATTTAATAAAAACCGAGCTGAGGATGGACCCAGCCTCGCTGGCAGGAGTCACGTCTGAGTGTGGACGTGAAAACTGAGCTCAGCTTTCAAAACATGAGTTCACATTGGAATCATTCAGTGAAATTATTACTTAAAAAACACATGTTGTATTTTATTTGATGATGTGAAAGATCTATTTGTGACAACATGTAAATAGAAAGAAAGAAAGAAAGAAAGAGGTAAATATCCAAATCAGTGTGAGCTCGCTGTGATCAGCCTTTAAGAGACGGGAAGTTTAGAGCTTCTGGTCTCAGAGTCAAACAGCTGCAGATTCTTCCTCCTGTTTAATCAGCAGCACTCAGGCTGCTTCCTGACTCCCAGTGACACCGTCTGTTTGTGGGAGGCGCAAACACAGCAGGTGGAGACTGACCTGAGTGCAGTGCAGCGGTGTCACCAGCAGAGGGCAGTGAGCGCAGAGTCCCCTCAGTATCTGTCCCAAATAAATCTCTGACACAGGGGGATGAATCAAATCACCCCTGACACACACACACACACACACACACACACACACACACACATACACACACACCAGGGCTGGACTGGGACAAAAAATCAGCCCGGGCATTTTGACTAGAGACCGACCCACCAGGCTGCTCTGACAGTGATGTACAGTCTTGTTGGTATATGTATGATTTCTATACATTTTACGTCAGATAAAAACTTTAGTTGTAAGATTCAGATAATTATTTAATAAAAGCGAGACATTTTAAATGAGAATAAGAAAGAAAAGTATTTCTTTGTGCCCCCCTCTCCCTGTTAATGCCCTACCTGCCCCCCTGGCAACACTTTGCTAGACCCGCCCCTGCACAGTTACCAGCTGTCAGCTACTTAGAAAAGGATCCTGGTGTTATTTGTCTCTCAGAAACAGTTCATAACTTCAACTCATCCATGTCACCTAAAAGGTAAACCTGTTTCTCCATCACCTGTTCAGCTCTGATGATTCAGTAAGGACATCTCCTGGTTTCATCTGCATGTTTCTCACCACATATCCAAACCGACATCATGACCAGCAGCTTTACAGCTGTGGCTCCAGCAAACATCAGCTGATACTAGAAATTAATGTTAAATAAATTCTAACAACAGCTGATCATCAGTTTCATGATTAAAGTAGCAACAGGAGAGGGAGGGGGGAGAATGAGAGGAGAAGAGGCAGCACAGTGTCAGACCAGTGAGAGATCACAACGGGAGCTGTGCACGTGTTAATGTGCGCGCGGATGCAGAATATGGTGCTTCTGTTGTTTCATGGCTGTTTTACGCTGCCAAGTTTGTTTTTGATGAAGAGGCGGAGGAGGGGCGTGGTTAACGGAATGGGCGGGGCCTCTCCTGAAGTCAGCTCGCCTCTACAAACAAGTTGATCAGCTGCTGAAGCTCCAGAGAGCCGCGAGCTCGCCTGAGGCCGTCACTGTCTACGCGCACAGGTGAGTCGGACTGCACGAGACACCACACGTCAGCCACCCAGATCCAATCGGTCTGATTGATCCCAGGTAAAATCAGCTCAGAGAGAAAGGGAAGTCTGAATGCGTCAATACATAATCGATACTGTGATCAGTGACCTGTGATCGATACTCGGTGAGGGAGCTGTAACAGCTGTGAGCTCTGACAGCGTCACCCTGACGGACGAGTTTTAATCAATGAGCCGCGGAGCTGCACGCGCAGTTACACACACGGCTGACAATCCGCCGTCAGCGCCGGTGAGGCCAGTGTTTCCATTGACATCGTCCAGTGGGATTAAAGTTATTCACGGTGACGCTGTGCAGAGTGCTGTGCTGTAAAAGTCACAAGTCCTTCACCTGTACAAACTTTCCATCATAACAGTGTTAAATGTATTTATTGTGTTTTTCATGAGAGGAGCTGGGAGCAGACTGTCAGAACATTAGAAAACAATAGAAAACAAAGCTGCTTCATAGCTGCTCCGTGTTTAAGACCCTCACGATGTGATCGACCTGATAAACAGACGAGCTCATAAAAGAACGTCAGTCCTCTGCAGGAAGTAGAGACTGAAGACCTGAACCATAACTGTCACTACGGTGTCATTACAGTCGGTGACATCATGGCATAATGAAAATAACATTAAACGACAGGTGTGTGTGTGTGTGTGTGTGTGTGTGTGTGTGTGTGTGTGTGTGTGTGTGTGTGTGTGCAGGAGGAGGAAGGTTTTGGGAGGATGAGGCGGAGAGGGGATCAGAGAGAGGATGGCACAACACTAATCACCATGGAAACCAGCCCAGAGAACAACTATGGCACCATGGTAACAGGATGTGGTCAATAACTCTCTGATTGGATTGAAAAGTAAAATCCCTGTAGCTAAAAGATGCAAGTTGAAGTTTCACCCAAACGTGCAGGAAGTCGTCTGATTTCACTGTCGACTCTCAGAGCTGATGGCGGTAAAACGCAATTGTCCTCTCGTATGGTCAGCCTGGCTGCAGCATCACTGGTTACACCAGCAGGAGGCGACACACTTCGTTAGGGTTGTACTGGTCTCTGGTTTGGGCTCCTATTCTTGTAAAACATGGAGGCCATCAAGGATCATCCAGGATGGTCTCATCAGTTTATCACAAACCGTTAGCCACGCCTCACTCGTCACAGCTGGTTTCAAAACTTGCAGATGGCGACACTGAGCATGCTCAGTTCACCTAAATCAGTGACATTACAGTATCTATGGCCACGTTTTATACTGTCCAGGGCTCATGCTGGACTGTATTCACAGTTCTCACTGCAAAAAAGTTGTTTAAAGCACAAACTTCAATACAACTGGATGGTAACTTTAGACTCCGCCCCCTTGTGATAGCTACTGCACGCAGCTCTAAACTGTGCTGGGCCTCAAACTAACAGAAGCTCAGTTAGTGTGAAGACGGTTCCGCATGTCTGAGTGAAAGCAGGTGAAACCCGGAAGCTCCACCACAGCTTCGCTCTCTCTGCTGCTTTTTAATTAAACTGGGCTGCGGCAGGAAACAGGAAGTGCATGATGAGGAGAGACTGAGCGGCTCCACTCGGTTCAGCACTGAGTGATCAAACGGTTGATGTTTGTTCCGCTCTTGCTCTTGTGCGTCTGTCGTCGTCCTCGTTAGCGACAATGGAGACGTGAAACAGCAGGAAGAGTGGCCCAAAGTGTTTAGGAGTCAATAAAAAACACGAAGCTTCCTGCTTCCGGACCAGTAGCAGCCCAGAGCCACACAAACACGCCAGCGTAGCCTTTGGGAAGTGCTGCAGGTTTCACGAACTTCTCGAGAATCCTCGGAGCTGTTCATAGAAAGAAATTAGCTCAGTGACCGTGAAACGTTTACCTCCATACCTCATCGTTACACGTATCATTAAACAGGATGAATACCGCAGTTACATAGAAATCATAGACACACATTAGCCTCCCCGCTACGTTTGACAGCCATGTGCTGACAGCTGAGGTGTTTGTCTTCACATCTGGGCTGCTGCTGTGAGTGTCGAGCTGTGATCAGCACTTTTGTTTTGGCTCTTGGGACTTTATAATACAGCCCACGGCTAAGAGTGCTGCTATTTTAGGATTAAGTGGCTTTTCCAGGTGCGTTACCTGATATCATGATTGAATTAGGATTACTTGCTGGTGGGTACATTAGAATAAGGAGGTAATAGTTCATGTTTTTACCAGGAAGAAGGAATAATTCTGTAATTAACTTTAAGTACTGAGTACTTTCTGGGTATTTTAGCAGAAAAGCAAACAAAATGATGTCATCTTACATTGTAAATACACTGTACTTTCAGGGGTGTGGGCCATGTTATGTAGTGTTTTATTACACATATAACATAAAAATATGTGAAAAGAGCTGTTGTCCTTTTCCTTGTGAGGAGATAAAACAAAGAGCAACAAACGCAGGATCATGTGATCTTTACAAACACTTCAACCAGAATTTTCAGAAGTACAGAAAACATCAATCAATATATGTATCAATATATGTATATATTCATGTATGTGCAAATCAACAGGCTATTAGCCATGGATGTTTTTATTTTATACGAGATGAAGAACATTGATTCTGTCAGTTTTTCCTCCTTCATGATGATTCAGTTTTCTGTTGGTTTGAAAGTTCTGTTTTGGATTCATAAGGAAAAGATTTCAGTCCACGCTGCTGCTCGTGCCATCCATCATCCATCCATCCATCCATCATCCATCCATCCATCATCCATCCATCCATCCATCATCCATCCATCCATCCATCCATCCATCCATCATCCATCCATCCTATATATCCATCCATCCTATATATCCATCCATCCATCCATCCATCCATCCATCCATCCATCCTATATATCCATCCATCCATCCATCCATCCTATATATCCATCCATCCATCCATCCATCCATCCTATATATCCATCCATCCATCCTATATATCCATCCATCCATCCATCCATCCTATATATCCATCCATCCATCCATCCATCCATCCAATATATATATCCATCCATCATCATTCCATCCACCCACCCACCCATCCATCCATCCATCCATCCTATATATGCATCCATCCATCATCCATCCACCCACCCGCCCATCCATCCATCCATCCATCCATCCATCCATCCATCCTATATATCCATCCATCCATCCATCCTATAAATCCATCCATCCATCCATCCTATATATCCATCCATCCATCCATCCTATAAATCCATCCATCCATCCATCCATCCAATATATGCATCCATCCATCATCATTCCATCCATCCACCCACCCACCCACCCACCCACCCATCCATCCATCCATTCATCCATTCATCCATTCATCCATTCATCCAATATATGCATCCATCCATCCTATATATCCATCCATCCATCCATCCATCCATCCATCCATCATCCATCCTCCATCCACCCACCCGCCCATCCATCCATCCATCATCCATCCTATATATCCATCCATCCATCCATCCATCCATCCATCCTATATAACCATCCATCCATCCAATATATGCATCCATCCATCCATCCATCCAATATATGCGTCCATCCATCCATCCATCCTATATATCCATCCATCCATTCATCCATCCATCCATCCATCCATCAATCAATAACACATTAGCCGTGTTAGCCCTGCTGCTTGCGCCCTGCTCTTTATTTACTCTTGTGAGCAGGAGAGTGAGAACAGTCCTTATCACATTATATTATTTAACTTGGACAGCAGAGCAGCCGTGGTGCATAATAAAAATGTAAAAAGGCTAGATTAAACCACTACAGCAGTAAATTAATTTAGAGTATAATTATTTTCTTGTATGTTCACCTCCTTATTCTAGTGTTTCTACTGCTACATGTTTGTAGGTAAATGTCATTTCATTTGACTGTAATAGCAGGTAAAACGTGATTCCAGCGGAATTCCACGTGTAGTCGTGGGCTGTCTGAGTGCTGTGGCATTTTTCCACAGTTATGCAAACAGTGGGTTTGTGGTGACAAGTTTACACACGTGAGTCGGCTAATGTAATGAGCACACAAGTAAACTCCGTATGAATAATTCATAAAGTCGGCACGTCGTCTATGTCCCACAGAAATGAATGGATCGGCTGCTTGGACGCCTCACAGATAAAATGCTTCTTTTGTGGTCTTTGATTGAGTGGATCGTACAAACAGTGTATCTTCTCCTTCCTTGCCTGCAGAGACAAACATGGCAGAGCATTGTTCCAAAACAGCGTTCTGTCCTTCAGAATCCTTCTAAAGGTCCTTGTCTCCACTCCAGGGCCTTCCAGGCTCCATGAATAACTCTGATCATCAGCAGGATTCAGTCCTTTAAGCTTTCACTGGAAGTCTCACAGTTTCCTTAGAATTACAAACTCTTAGTTTCAGGAAGCTTTTTGAAAACAGACCCTGCTCTTTGATTGTTTTCCTCTAAATTCAGTCTGACAGGTTTTATTATTTCCCAGAATGCAGTTCAGCCTGAGGATGGGAATGTTTTCAGTGATGGATCGACTCGGGTCGGTGAGTAGAAAACAAAATCATACTGTTCCAAACGCAGCGTGTTTAGCAGAGGAATCAAACCTGTGATCCTCTCGGACAGACTTTGTGCTGGTGTGGGAGGAGCCAAGGAGCATGCAGGAGGAGAGCATGGGTGTTAGCCCCGCCCACCGCCGGTGGAGGGAGGAGTTTCTGAAAAGACTGAGACACTCTGGACTTCTGCAGGAACAGGTAAGCTAAACAAACACAGGTGAGTCTGCAGGTAAGGCAAACATGGAGGAAGTGAAACTAAACTGTCACATGACCCACATGCCACCTTCACTTTGGATATCAGGAAATAAATAACAGACATTATATAGACAATAACAGACATAATTGTATCATTGTCTTACTGATGATGTGCTTTTATGTGTTTCTGTTTGATGGATGGAAGCTAACCAGCAGCTAAATGCACCTTTCAATCAATCAATCAATACTTTATTTATATTATAGCTCATTGAAAAGACCAGAGGTGCTCCAAAGTGTTTCTCAATAGTCAAATATGAAATAAAATTAATTACATATGGGTACAGATACATAGAGTACAAATACATTTCCAGACAAAACAAAGCACTAATTAACCCGTGAGTACTATGTTAAAAGAAATATTTCACACCTAGTGTAAAAGTTTGGTAAAATCAACACAGAAATATCAGCTGGAAAAACCCAGTAACACAACAGGTTAGAATTACAAATGCAATAAAAGTACAAAGTGTACATCCGATAAATCACTAACTAATCTGCAAGATCAAATAAATAAGTTTTCAGCTGTGTTTTAAAAGATTGATTCCGACGCACGAATATCAGCTGTAAAACGGTTCCAGAGGTTCGGTGCAGCAATGGCAAAGGCACGATCACCTCTGGTTTTCAGCCGGGACCTAGGCTGCACCGAGAGCATTTGGTTGCACCTTTGCACCTTTATCCTGCAGATCTGCAGATGCATGATGTTACAGCCGAGACCTTTTGTTTTTGTGCCGTTAACTCATTCAGATAAAACAGAAAGATAACAGAAAGGTAAATGTCCTCATATGGTGGCCGATGGCTTTGAGTTCGCCACTGTTGTCTGCTGCATCAATGCAGCTGCTCACAACTGAAGCTTCTTTTACCAGACTCCCACCTTTGACCTCTGACCACACCACACTCAGGTATCTGTTTACATGAGGCGCGGGTCCTGGAGCGGTGATGTTGAAAGGAGGCGAAGGACGCTGAGCTCTTTTCTTCTTCTCTGCAGAAGGAGGTCCTCCAGACAAAGAAGAGGATCTGTTTTGTCCTCCTCAGCGCTCCATGGAGCGTGCTCTGTTACTACGCTGAGGAGATCAGCCTCAGAGTCCCACTGCAGGTACAGCCCACGTCCTCTGCCGCCGTCCTCACGCTCAGCAGCCATCTCACGGCGTGTCCTCTGTCCTCCTGCAGGTGGTCACCGCCCCCATCGTTAACTGGTCCGAACAGATCCTGTCCAAGCTGTCTCTTCCCAACCTTATGTCCCAAGACGTCCCCAACCCCCCGCCCGACTACTACACCTGCCAGTTCAGGACCAACAAGCTGGAGAGGTACAAACACTCAGGACCTGTGTCCCGTGTCACCCTCTTCCTCCTCCTTCACTCTCCCTGCTTCCTGCCTGCAGGTTTTTGGGCAGCGACAACAAAGACACGTTCTTCAAGACGACCCAGAGACACCAGGTGGTGAGTAAAGAAAACAAAACGGTCTCGAGGAACTCGTGGCCGTGCCGTGCACTTCACTGTGGTGCATGTAGAAATGAAAACTGAATATTTATGGTGTATTTTAGGATAGTTTGACTATTTCAGAGGACAAATCCAGAACAGAGAAACAGACAAATAAATGTTAATATTTCAAAAAAATCTTTAAACAAAAATACACAAACCAACATCTAAGAGTTTTTAATCCAAAGAACCTGAAAGTGTGAATTTAAGATTTCTTGTGCTGCTTCATTAATGACACAAAACCCGAGCAGACATGAACTGTGTGTTTGGTCGTGTTGGGAAAGTTTCCAGCACAGCTTCAATAAACTGAGCTGAGAGCGAGCTGCTCTGATTGGCTCAAAGGCAGAAATACCAGCGAACGAGCAGATCCAGGATGTATCGGTCAACAGACGGATGCTGGCAGCGGCAACGCCTCCTCCTCAAACAAACTCTACAAACACACACAAATGTCCGTGTGTGTGTGTGTGTGTAGCACTTTCTTTTATGAGTCTGTACTTCCTTAACAATCCACTGAAGTTTCCTGAAAACAACACAAACATGTTTCTGTGGTTCTGAATGGAGATGGTTGTGGTGTTCTGCAGGGCCCTGTCCTGGAGGCTCTGTTCTTTCTATTAATGCTAAAAGTTTCAGGGAAACAAAGTTTCAGCCCTGTCATAATCAGCCATGGTTATGCTAGCTTAGCATGAAGCAAGCTGAGTTCCTTGAAACCCTCATGTCCCTCTAGCTGTACGAGATCTTAGCCAGGACTCCATACGGTTCGGTGAAGAACGGGGAGGTGGGTGTCGACCGTCTGCTGAACGAGCAGGTCTTCACCGCCGCCTACCCGCTGCACGAGGTGAGATGTACACCACGAGCCTGGTCTGAAGCTGCTGTGATTCCCAGACTGAAGCCCAGGCTGATGTTTGATACGATGTTTGCAGGGAGATTATCAGCTGCCGACCCCCCCGGTCAGTCCCCAGAGTTTAAGCCTGAGGCAGATCCTGTATGCTTACTGGGCCCAGTGGTCCTGCTGGAGACGCTACCAACCTCTGGACCACATCAGGGAGTACTTTGGGGAGAAGATCGCGCTTTATTTTGCCTGGTTAGGTAAATATGAGGAAAATACCTCGGACCGTTATTTGGTGACAAGCGTCTCACAGTGTCTGCATGCAGGCTTCTACACCGGCTGGCTGCTGCCGGCGTCTGTCGTCGGGACGGTGATCTTCCTGATCGGGTTTTGGCTCGTGGCCACCGACGTTCCAGCGTGAGTACTAACTCATCATCAGCGTTCATTTTAAAGCAGTTTGTGAGGACATGCTCATTCGTCATGGTTGATGCACCTGTGGTGATCTGTGTTTGAATTTGTAGGAACGAGTTGTGTGGTAGCGGAAACAGCTTCATCATGTGTCCGCTCTGTAATATCTGCTCCTACTGGAACTACTCCAGCATCTGCGTCACCTACAAGGTACCTGCCACCAGCACACCTCCCACATTTATTTAAATGTTTCAGTTCTCTGGGAAAACACAGGGCGAGGCAAAGCAGCCATGTTCCTTATTCCAGCATATATTCATGCATCACTGGGGTTTCATCTCGCTGATCTCTGTGAGATGGATCGTGGACGTTTCTTCAGAGGTTTCTGTTTCCTGATACGTCGCCTGGCAGTCGGTGCCGTCTGCAAGCCAGGAATCTTCTGTTGGAATATTTTTTCATATTTTTTTGTTGGTAAGAAGTCAAAACAAGAAGAAAATCCTGACATATTCTCTTCATGTTCTACACAGGCTCTTTTCATAGTCGCTGGCTCACAGCTTTTCTCCAACACTGAGGTCAACGATCCTCATATCTGGTCCTGGATGTTTGTTGAGCTTCTGTGTTTGATTTTGGAGAAATGAGCAGCTGTAAAGACCTCAGCTGACAGAGATCAGATCAGTTCTTGGTGTCAAATACCACGCTGAGGCTCATCGGGCAGTTTAAAAGTGGACAGCAGTATACAACTCTGTCCTCTTAGTTAAATGTTTGGAAATCAGCACAGGCTGATGTTACTGAGCCATCTGTGTATCCACCACTCTGAAAGGCTGCTTGTGTCTCTGCAGGCAGGTCTGCTGTTTGATAACGGAGGAACCGTTTTCCTCAGTGTCTTCATGTCTCTGTGGGCCATCACCTTCCTCGAGTACTGGAAGAGAACATGTTCATCTTTGTCTCACCGCTGGGACTGCTCCGACTTCCAGGACATCGAGGTGCGATGCTGTCGCTAAGTTAACCAGTGGATTGTTTCGGGAGGTTTGTGAATTTGTGAATTTCACATCTTTGGCAGGAGCGACCTCGTCCAGAGTTCACCGCCATGGCACCGATGACCATGAGGAACCCGGTGACCGGAGCGGAGGAGCCGTATTTTCCTGAAAATAAGCGGTTCAACAGAACTCTGACTGGCTGCATGGTCATCATCATCATGGTGAGTCTCCTGAAGTCCTCGTAGCCAACACAGTCTAACACGCACGTCCACCCGATCTAAGGTCACAGCTTCCACAGGTGTAAGATGATTATTGCATGATGCTGCCAGCAGAGGGTAGTGTCGTTTCCCACAGTGGCCCCTCCCCCATCCTGCTCTGGAGCTGGCATTCACTCCCGCCTCCAACATGTCAAGCAGTTCTTGTTTGGGGGTCAGCGCTGACATCACTGTGATGGAAAGGAGCTGAAGGTTGGAACTAGGGCTGGGCCATATCATACCGTTCACAGTAACACCGGTATAATGTTGGGCAATGATAAGAAAATGAAATATCGTGATAGAATATGGGTAAAACGCGCATGCGCAGTGCCTTTGTTTTCATACGCACATGGAGGAAAAAGCATGGCGGTGACGGAGAATGAGAAGAGCAAAAGTGGATCGTTGAATGAAACAGATGAACCTGGACTGGTTTGTAAAAATGCTGCAGCTTCACTGGTGTGGAACTGGTTTAGCTTTCGTCCGTCAGATACACAACAAAGCACTATTTTTGATAGCGCATGCTAGCGGGCCGTCGTTATTACTGTGTTGTTTGGAAAATACGACACACTTAAAATCAATCCTTTGATTTTTCTGAAAGTCGACAGAGGCCCTTATAATCCCGTGAGCCTTATGTATGAACTCTGGTTGTGTTTACTGACCTCGAGACGATTTTATGTACACGGCGCTCGAAAAACTGTCAAATGTTTCAGTACGACTTTGCTAAGCTACGAAGCCGCACCGCTTGATGGATTGTCGGAGCATTACGGCTATCGTAGGCGGAGCCTCGCGGAGTGATACGTGCTGTGCTTCAACATAATGTTACCGTATTGTGTGTGTATAACCTCTTTTTAAGTGTTGTGGATATTATACATGGTTATGCTGAGGATATGTCGGCCAGTTTCCACTGGAAACGCCTTTTGGTTAAACTGTCAGCGAGGAATTTGCATTTGCACTGTTACATTTTTATGTAGCTTTAATGCACATAAAAAACAGCTGCTTGTTTAAGTGAAAATACATTGATGGGATTTTTTTTTCACTAATAAAGTTGTGGAGTTGTAAAGTATTTTGTCTCGTGTCAATTATATTGTCAGTTATATCGTTATCGCAAATTTTCAAATGTATATCGTGATAAATATTTTTGGTCATATCGCCCTGCTCTAGTTGGAACCATCAGGGACTGTGGGTGATGCTAATTCAGATTCTGTCCAGCCTGTTATAATGTGGTCTCCATCTATGACCACAACTCCAAAGAAGTTGGGACACTGAGTCAAACACAAATAAAAATATAATGCAATGATTCGCAAATCTCACAAAGTCTCGTTTTATTCCCAGTAGCACATGTAGTGTTTAAACTGAGACACATCCTGTTGGATGTGATGGAGAACAGAGCACCTTGAAGCCACATGTGACCAAGATGGAGAAACGGCGCCGTCTCCTCTGGGCCAAAACAGATCTGAGGTCAGACACATCCAAACATGGACGCCGAAGCCTTGGGCTGAAGAGGAGAGCTAGCATTCAGCTGGGGGGGGGGGCGTCAGTGTCCATGGAACTGACAGCTGGCACATCTGGAAAGGCTCCATCAGTGCTGAAAGGTGTAAAGTGTTGTTAGAGCAACATCTGCTCCATGCTGATGTTTCTCAGGAAGGCCTTTGTGTTTGAGCAGGACGACGCTGAACAGCAGACTGCTTCTATAACAGCCTCACGGCTTCAAAAAAATCACTTCCCGATGTTTTTATTGACATTTACAGCCTCAGTGGTGACAAAGATGTTAACACCCACCATCAGCTGTACGTTAGATGAGCAGCAGGTCTCCTACGAGCTTTCTGGCCTCACGTTTCTTCTGTTACAACATTTATGTTTGAGTTTGCTGCAGAGGAGACAATTAGCCAACCTGAAGCAGCTGCTGTTGCCTGTGTGCATGTTAGCAGGTTCATTAAGTTCACGATGTCATGCTTGACAGATCCATATCTGGCCAATGAGATTTCTCTCCCATCTGTTAACCAGTCAGTGTGCATCTACATTTATGAATCTGTCTGTGTCTCTACCTTAAATGAAATCAGGTGTCAGTGGATAAAAGGTCTGAAATGACTTCTTCCGCGCAGGTCGCTGTGGTGTTGATTTTTCTCACGGCCATCATTTTGTATCGCACCATCCTCAGCATCATCATCTACAAGTCAGAGTACAGCTTCTTCAGCTTCTCTGTGAGTAAAAGGCAGCTCGCCTGCCTTCACCTGGGTCCACAAAGCTTAACCGAGGACTGACTGCAATATCACTGCCGCCATCACACCTGTGTGTGTGTGTGTGTGTGTGTGTGTGTGTGTGTGTGTGTGTGTGTGTGTGTGTGTGTGTGTGTGTGTGTTTAGGCTGGGAGAATAGCCAGTTTCTCAGGGTCAGTGTTGAATCTGCTGGTCATCCTTCTGCTGTCCAGGATTTACACCGCCCTGGCCCACATCCTCACCCGCTGGGGTGAGTCTCCCTCCACGTCTCAGCCTCGTTTAAAGAAACTTTACACATTTTCATAAACTGTAGAATTCTGTGAAGATGTCTGATCTTTCTGAGACCAGTTTATGAATATTTTAGGAAGTCTAAGAACTTTTAGTTGATAACAAATAACAGCTGCTAACGAGCTTTTACTAAGTAATCTTGGCTTTTCATTTTCACTACTGTTCAGGTAAAAATAGACAAATTTAATTTGGCGTGATCTTCATTTCATCTGAAGGTGTGTGTGTGTGTACTTGTTTAGACATCTTTGTGGGGACCAACAGTCACTTATGGGGACAAAGTTTGAAGCATTTTTGACTCAAAATGTGGTTTTAGTGTCAGGGTCAGGTTATGGTTAGGATTAGGCATGGTTAGGGTAAGCAGCTAGGATAAGCATTATGTCAATGAGATGTCCTCACTAAGATATGAAAACGACAATACGTGTGTGTCTGTGTGTTCCTGTCAGAGATGCATCGCACTCAGACTAAATACGAAGACATGTTCATCCTGAAAGTTTTCGTCTTCCAGTTTGTTAACTTCTACTCGTCTCCGGTCTACATCGCCTTCTTCAAAGGCAGGTGAGAGCCACCGCAGAGCAGGCTGATCATTAAACTGATGAACTCGCCTCGGCTGGTTTGTAAAACCTGCTGATTGGTTGTTTGTTTCAGGTTCATTGGCTACCCTGGAAATTACAACACTTTGTTTGGAGTCCGCAACGAAGACGTGAGTTGATGATTGTGGTCATGTGATGATGATGTGACGGTTACAGAGAAGTTGTCATGCGCCGCGGCGCGCGTGCACAAAAGGGTCCAGACGCAGACTCAAGCGCTAGCAGAAAATGACACTTTATTATAGCAACAAAAGGCGACCTGGGAAAACCAGAGGAGCAAAACGAGGAACTAAAAAACCCGGGGAAACAATGACGCGAGGAACCGTGGGAGGCTGCAACAGAAAGGGGAGAAGATTACCAGGGAGCCGGGAAGCGGGGCGAACGCATCAAGACTGAGTTAGACTAGTTGGCTTACGATTAGAGCGGGACCGCGGGAGCTCGGGAGGGAAGTCCGTGAGAAGGGAATCCGTGGAGGTAGTGGATGGGCCAGATGACGCACCGGGTGATCCAATTGGGCAGGAGGACAGGCAGGTGGCAGACGCTGAACGCCGGATCGAAACCTAGACACAAGTAGGCAGATTTAACGCAGCTCCAACAAGATATTAATGCAACACTTTCGCGGGAGTCTAGTTACCACAGAGAGGTGATTAACGGACTGGCGTGGAGCCTCGGTCAGCGCCGGGTTAAGTAGCTCTTCAGGTAATCACCCCGATGGAGAGCAGGTGTGCCGGTGATGGCCCAGCCCGGGGGTGTGGCTACCCGAGCATCACACATTCCACACACACGCAGGACCACGGACCGTGACAGTAGTATCAGATCTCTTCACCCAACAGCCTGCATGGAGACCTTAGGTCAGACGCAGTTTTTAAATGATGCTGTGAGTGCTCACAGACCATTTCAAACAACAGTTTTGGACGCGCTGCAGTTTCCAACTGTTTTCCAAAGTGGCACATAAAGCACCCAGAGCAGCATGTCTGAAGTTATAGTAGGGTACCTGCTGATCCATCAGCTGAGCTTGGCCTGTCTGAACTCACACTGCTCTCAGCTGCATGAATAGATGAACCACTAAACTCCGCCTCTCTGGCTGTGTGTTACAGTGTGGAGCAGGTGGATGTCTCATTGATCTGGCTCAGGAGCTGCTGGTCATCATGGTGGGAAAACAGCTGATCAACAACATCCAGGAGTTCATTTCCCCGTAAACAGACACACACAGATACACAACAAAGTGCATGAGAACAGACTGCATCCTGGTGCCAGTGTCTCTCAGAACAGTGATGCATAACGCACAGTTATGTGGATTTGTGTCACCGAGCGCAGTCTCGGGTGCTTTGCAATGATGTGGTCTCGTTACTTGCAGGAAGGTGAAGTCATGGTGGCAGAAGAGGAAGCTGAATCCTCAGCTGAAGGAGGCGGGACAGGAGGCCCAGAGGCAGGAGGAGGCTTCTCCCTGGGAGGCAGACTACCAGCTGCTGGTCTGTGAGGGACTCTTCAGCGAATACCTGGAGATGGGTGAGTCCCAGGTTTATCCTCACATCCTGGGAGATGTAGAGTTTCATACGAGTCTGGTCTTCACTGTAAATCCTCCTCATCCTTCACAGTGATTCAGTTTGGGTTCATCACCATCTTCGTGGCGGCGTGCCCCCTCGCTCCTCTCTTCGCTCTCATTAATAACTGGGTGGAGGTCCGTCTGGATGCTCAGAAGTTTGTGACTGAATACCGTCGCCCGGTGGTAGAGCGAGCTCAGGACATCGGCATCTGGTTTCCCATCCTGCAGTTCATCGCACACATGGCCGTCCTGAGCAACGTAAGACTGTTTTGGTGTTTTTACTTATGGACGAACAGGTAACCCTTGTGGTGTCCTCGGATCAAAAATGGTCCCTAGATGAATGGCAAACAAGCATATGCGAATTCCAACCCCGCTGATGTCACTCTCACCTGTTTGGCTGTAAAAGCCCAATTTGTATTTCCAAATTTAGCTTAAAACATACGTTTTGTTCGCACCACAGCCATAAATCATGAGCCTATAAATGAGCCGCCAACGAATCTGAACTTGTATTTTCAGGCGTTCCTCATAGCGTTTACCTCATCCTTTGTGCCTCGACTGTACTACCGCTACACCAGAGACAGCACACTTAGTGGCTTCATCAACTTCACTCTGGCTACATCACCGCTCAGCTACCAGCAACAGCACAACACATCCTGCAGGTAAGCATCTGCACCACAACACCATCACCAAGAACCGCATGGGCCGGCTGAGCCCGGTCGGGCAGTTATGGACTTCATTTGAGCACCAAAACAGTCACAGTCATATGATCATACAAGACCAGGCATCTCAGCAGCTTTGAGATTGGGCTCAAAAGTGAAATGTCAAGTTTTCAAAGAAAGAACTTTGATTAGAAACTAAATCTAAAACACGATAGCAAAGTGTCCTGATTGTTTTAACTCCACGTCAGTAGCCACATCTTTGTGTGTGTCACACTTATGAGCTCATCACTGCCAGGTCAACACTTCATCTTAATACATCCTCTGTGGTCATTAGCCACGTTATAGACTCTTCATATGGCACATAATGAAACAGGAATATCATTTATATGTAGATGCACATCTCCCCTGACCAAGTAATGTTTGGGCTAAAACTGGGCTCTGTCTAACACATTACGTTCAGCTAATGTGGGACTGAAAGTAGATTACATTAGACTTACTGGTCCCACATGATCACAACACAGTGGTTGTCATGATCAGAGTTCGTGGACTGAATGGTCTGTGTCTCACCATGGAGGTCACGATGGACCTGCCCAAGGTTAAAATGGGTGGACGCCTTTTTTCTAGATGTGTTTTCAATGAGATCCAAAGACAATTCAGTTTTATTTACACAGCGCCAAATCACAACAACAGTCGCCTCAAGGTGCTTTATATTGTAAGGCAGACCCTACAATGATACATACAGAGAAAAACCCCACAATATGACCCCCTATGAACAAGCACTTTGGCGACAGTGGGAAGGAAAAACTCCCTTTTAACAGGAAGAAACCTCCAGCAGAACCAGGCTCAGGGAGGGGTGGTGAGATGAGGAAGACAGGAGAAAGACATGCTGAGGAAGAGAGACGGCAGACAACTTTTTACGTTTTTATTTGACAACCTAATCTTGACGTCACCTTTCATTTAACATTTGGTTGGTAGGAACAAAATCCTGAGGACAAATTCACCGTTGCTGTTAATGTTTCGAGTGCTGTAGAGGAACCAGAGAGCGTCTGAATGTTTACTGCAGCTCATTTTAGTTATTCTGTAAATTTAAAATGCTGGTGGCGTCATAATATAGTGGTTTACAGCTCTGCGGTTAAGTCCCAGCAGGAGACACAGAGCCTTTGTGTGTGAAATGTATCGGGAGTGAAACTGTGCCACGTGAAATCGTCGAAGCTACCTGCTGTGAACGAGTAGCACAGTACCTACTGCAGGCGATCGACGCATCGTTATCATCCACAGGTATTGGGCTTTCAGGGATGAAAATGGTGAATACCTGCCAGAGTACTTCCACCTCCTCGCTATACGGCTCGGTTTCGTCATCATCTTTGAGGTCAGTGTCTCTCAGACTTCACTGAACCCCGAGCAGTCTGTGAACTGCTGATCGGCAGTCCGCACATTGAAGACTTGTCCCATTTTTCTTCCTCAGCATGTAGTCTTCTTCATCGGCCGCTTAATAGATTTGATGGTTCCTGATGTGTCTGAAGAGGTGGAGATGAAGATAAAGAGGGAGCACTACATGGCTAAAGAGGCTCTGGCTGAGAACCAGGTATCAAAGTTAACAGAGTGTCACATGACGGTTTGTCTCGCAGTTTGTTTACTATCGTGTTCTATGCCTGCAGTCTCTGGGGAAGACCATGATTCCTGGGAATGGGGAAGCCCCGCCCAGTGAACTGCGACAGCGTAGATCCAGAATCTCTCCACAGGAGAGCGACCCACCATCACCGAACCTGGAAGAGATCGCAGAGGAGACTGAAGCAATATTCAGCTCCTAAGACGAAGCTCAGGTGGACTTGGGCTACAACACCCAACGCTCGTTTTTAACCACTGACTGCTTATCACTGTGCCTGTCATCAAATAACTTAACTTTTTAACTGTAACTTGCTATTTTTGCCATGTTTGTTGTAATTGAAGTTTCTGAGTTAAATGCTAAATGTTGCTCAGCAGCTGGTAACCTGATGGGAGGCAGTTAGCGACAGCGCTGTAACATGAGCTAGGCTTTTTCATGTAATGAACATTTGGATATCTGTTACACATAAACTTATACATATCCAATAGGGGTGCAACGATACTCGTATCGATATTGAACCGTTCGATACTGTGCTTTCGGTTCGGTACGCATATGTATCGAACAATACAAAATTTTTAATTTCTTTTATCAACTTTTCTTCTGACGATGCTGTCTGTGTTGGAGCTTAGTGGATCTGCGCTCGACAGTGCAGCCTAGGCGGAGTAGTCGAACGCAGATTCACTGAGCACAGCGCAAGCTAGCGAGACAGAAGCTAAGCTCGTTGCAACATGGCAAATTGAACCTCCCCCACCCTCATTCAGATCTGGCCTTTGGAACTATTTTGGTCTTCATGTGAAGTATGACCCTGAAGGTAAGCGCGTCATGGACTAAAGTAAAACAGTATGTCGGATGTGCCACGCAATGCTCAATTACATTGGTGGGAACTAGTGCGTTAGCGCAGTTAGCTCGTTAACGTGTTGGCCGTCCAGCCCCACGCACGGGGCGATCCGCGGTAGCGTATAGTATAGCTTTTATTTTGGAAAGAGACATTTCTCTGTAATAAACTCTCTTTTCCAAAGATGAGTGATTTCTCCATCAGATAGATTTATTATTTTATTACTTTGTTGTTTCAGCAACATTAAATTTAAAAACTGTACTTTTGAGTTAAAATATATATTTATAATTTTAATAAATGACAAATTAAAAAGGCATGAACATTTTTTGTATCGAAAAAATATCGAACCGTGACACTAAAGTATCGAACCAAACCGTGAATTTTGTGTTTCGTTGCACCCCTAATATCCAAACACTTTATGGGTGATTACAGAAACATAATCATCAATGCTGGCATGAATTTCACTGTGGATGAGGTAGCTTCTCTCACACTGTAGCTGAATGTGCTGTTTATGTGTATTTGAATGCTTAGTCAGATATCTTTTGTAGTTTAGCTTCTACTGATGAAAGGTTTTAGTTTATTTTCTAATAAAAATTCATGGCCAAGAAGATTTACATTATTTTTGGTATTTTCCATTTTTTTCACAGTTTATTGTTTGTTGTTCTGTCTGTGTAAGCTCAGCATGAGGACCACTGATGGAAGTGGTGATTAGATGTTCAACCATATCCTCCTGCAGAAGAACGGGCCCAACAGCAGCTACCTCCATCAGCAGGACATCGCCCCACAAAAAATATTTGAGGAACATTTTTCAGATACTCGTATGATCAAACCTTTTGCACGATTGGATCTGCTTCCAATATTCCAGGGCCAGATCTGACTGGGCACGAAGGGGCCCGAACGACCCATCATTTACGACGTGTTTCCCAGACATGGTTTAAGCCCGTTCCTAAAGTAACAGAAAAGTTCAATCTCCACTGAAAACAATCTTAGTCTGAAAAAAGGCTCAACCCAAGCCCAGAGAACTGAGCCATAATTTTACAGCATTATACTGCAATAAACGTGTCACGGCTGGGGCAGCAGTCGCGTGGCGGAATGAGTGAGACCCAGGATGCAGCACTTACTGAGATGCGAGGGTGGTTTATTATACATGACAGAACACAAAGTGGGGATGGCAAAAACACAACTTAGGATAAACTAAACTGGGAGAAACTAAACTATAGAACGGCAAGCCTGAACACGAAGGGAGGACAGCAGGGAGAGCTCACAGTGGATTCAGACACAATCGCAGAGTGTGATTGTGTGTACAGTGTCTCTCTGTGTCTGTCTCCACGTTGGGTGAGTGTTGAGTAATTGCATATGAGAGCATGAGGGTGGGAATGGATGTTTGTATCTGTGTGTGCCTGTTTGTCTGTGTCTATATGTCAGGTTGGGTATCAGACGCCACCTCTCTGGGGACATCTCAGGCCCTCCAAGGTTTGGAGGCCTATCTCCTTCCACCACTCCCCCTGCCGGTGGCGGACGCCCTCAGACATCGGTGCGTTGGTGGTTCTTTGTGTCCGGGGGTGGGCGTCCAGGTACACACCGGCTCACTCCTGGTGGCTGCTTGTCGGTCCTGGAGCCTGGGGCTCGCTCGGGCCACTTCGGGGGTGGGGTGCCCTCGGCCTCTCGGCCTGGGGCTCGGTCACTCAGGCACAGCTGGCTGCCGGCGGAGCTCACGGGCACGTCACTGCAACCCCCCCTGGCTTCTGCTCCGCGGCTGCTGAGTGACCCCTCATCTGGGACTCTCCTCAGCTCTTTCTGGGACAGTGGCGCGGCTGCCCCTCTGTTGGTCTTCCTTGGTCTCTTGTGTTCTGAGGGCCTCTGGATGTCTGGAGTCTTGATCTCCTCCATACCTGCTTCATGCCCTGGAGGACGGGGCTGTGGCCCCCCCACACCCTCTAGCAGATCATTACATGAAGGAACCTTTTAAAAACAAGCGCGCTCATGCTCACAGGTGTACACACGGGTGCTCACACACACAAACTACACCCTTTTTGGCTCCTACCTCAAAGCACACTGTGTGCTGTCGATCTTACGTGCTGCACAATAATGTTTAATATTTAGTATTTACTGTTACATTCACATAGATCATCGTGATGTTGTTTATTATGTTGCTCTTTTTCTTCTGCTTGTTTTCTTTTTTCTTTCTCAACAGGTGATCCAGGTGATTGATGGATGGATTTGTTGTCTGCTTATTTTGTTGTTTTTTGTCCTTTATCCCCGTCCCTCTTCCCCGCTGTTTTTCTTTCCCCAGTCAAATCTGTCCCGTATTTAGCAAGTGAAAATAAAATAAAATAAACAATAAAAGGTGAATCAAATAGACCATTACAGCACAGCTGGGATGGTCCATTTGGTAAAGTAAATCCGTTGGGGGTCTTTCTTGGCCTTAAGACAACAATTCTGATGGCTAAAGATCCAAACGGGACAACAACAACAACAAAAAAAAATCCAATTCCATTTTATTTATATTGCACCAACAACACAACAACAGTTGTCCTAACGCCCTTTATAATGTAAGGTAAAGCTCTACAGTAATACAGAAATAGTAATTTGAGAAAACCCCAATAAACAGACGCACCCTTGAGCACTTTGGCGACAGTGGAGAGCAAAACCTCAGTTTTATCAGGAAGAAACCTCCGGCAGAACCAGGCTCAGGGAGGGGCGGCTCCCCGTTTTCTTTCCTGGCTGGAATGATTTCACAGCATCTTTAATCATTTTTAAAAACAAGTTTATTTGGTGTTTTCTTCCATTCACACAGGGTCGTAATATACATGCACCTGTCTGGATATTTGAATGCTCTTCTTGGCAGAAATGGCAGGGTTAATTTAAATTAGTTTTCTGTTACAGACTCGTCCACAAATTTTCGACAGGGTTGAGGTCGGGGCTAAAGAAGCCATAAAGCCATCTCAGAAGCTAAATGTTGGCCTAAAGAAGCTAAATACAGAATATATAATATGGATAAATAGGATTGCACATTTGAGTGAGTCTATTGCACAGTGATTATTGCAGTCGAATATAAGAAAAAAAATATTGGGAATATTGCACAGTGAAAAGGCACTACAGCTTAGTTGTTCCACCCTCCCTTGTCCCCCTGTTTCCCCTCCAGAGAGGAGTTAAACAGTCTGATGGCGTGTGGGACAAAGGAGTTTTTAAGTCTGCTGGTTCTTGACTTTGGGAGAAGCAACCTGTCACTGAACAGACTCCTCTGGTTGTTCATGGCCGTGTGCAGAGGATGCCCAGCATTGTCCATAATGTCCAGCAGTGTCCTTTTCTCTGCCACTGTCACCAGAGTGTCCAGCTTCATGCCGACCACAGAGCCAGCCTTCCTGATCAGTTTCTCCAGCCTGGATGAGACCTTCTTTGTTGTGCTGCTCCCCCAGCACATCACAGCATAGAAAAGTACTCCAGCAACCACTGACTGGTAAAACATCCTCAGGAGCTTCCTGCAGATGTTAAAAGACCTCAGCCTCCTGAGGACGTACAGTCAGCTTTGGCCTTTCTATACAGGCGCTGTGTGTTGCATGACCAGTCCAGTTTGTTGTCCACCCACAGCCTGAAGTACTTGTATGTGCTGACCACCTCCACTCCGTCTGAACCGGCAGTGGACCTGCTCTGGACCTCCCGAAGTCCACAACCAGCTCCTTGGTCTTTGTGTTGAGTTGCAGGTGGTTTGTGTGACTCCATGTGACGAAGTTCCTCACCAGACTTCTGTACTCCTCTTCCTGATCATCCCAGATACACCCCATGATGTCGTCTGCAAACTTCTGAATGTGGCATAATGCAGAGTTGTAGCAGAAGTCAGAGGTGTACAGGGTGAAGAGAAGAGGGGACAGCACAGTTCCCTGTGGTGCTCCTGTGCTGCTGAAGAGAGTGACGTCCTTCAGCCTGAGGTACTGTGGTCTGTCAGTGAGGTAGTCGGAGAGCCAAGCAACCAGGCAGGGGTCCACCTGCATCCTGTTTAGTTTTTGTCATGAAAAGTCATGAAACAGGGTCCTTTTCCCTTGTCCAGGTGTGAGTGGGCTCTGTGTAGGAGGTACAGGATGGCATCCTCCACTCCGACACCCGCCTTGTAGGCGAACTGTAGTGGGTCCTGGGCATGTTGTACCTGTGGTCGGAGGAGGTTTAGGAAGAGCCGCTCTAGAGTCTTCATAAGATGTGACGTCAGTGCCACCGGTCGGAAGTCATTCAGCTCAATGGGCTCATACTTAAATATTAAAGTATTTGACTTTGCGCGTGTGTGGAACAGAGAAAATACATTTAAAGATGTATAGTGTACAATCATTGCAGCCAGGGAAAAGAACAGGCCAAATACATCATTAAAAGTCCAAAATTACTCTGACATTACAATGAGTGGAAAAAGACGTCTGACAACAGCTGTAGATGCTTTATTCATATGTTTACTCCAAAAATACAGTATTGCTTATGAACAGAAAGACTTTTGAAAAAAGGTCTCAAAGAACTTGTGTGTTTTATCAGTTTCTCAGACAGAAAAGCATCTGGGCTAACATTTGAGAACATTTAACATGTGAGGGACAGACATATAGTGGAGCTCTGGTGAGGTGTGGCCACATGATTTAAACGGAGTCAGTGGTGTGATCTAGTGATGTGTCGGTTGTGAACGAAACGGCTCTTAGAGCCGACTCTTTGAAGTGAACAACGCGAGCCAATTCCTTATTGGGAACTGTGGGGTTTGTTTTCCTTCTCTCACCCTCTCTCTCGCACTTTTTTCCACTTCACTCCACACGCGAGCCTTGTGCTTGCACTGAGCAGAGGGGGGAGGGGCGGTAGTTACACTGGCAGTAGCACAGGAACAGAGCGGGAGGGAGAGAGAGAGAGAGAGGCAGGGACAACAACATTAGAAAGGTATAGTAATCATCCACAACTATTTTCAGTTGCAGATGATAAAGGATTCAGAAAGTTTATTCATGCAGGTCCATATGACAGAGAATATGCATGTTCTTTTTGTTTTCATAGTTTAATTTATATTTAATTGTGTTGTGGTTTGCAGTGTTTTGTGTTGTTTCATTTTAAATTCGTTTAAAAGGAAAAAGCTGAAAATTTAAATAGTTAAAAGTTGAAAATAGTTGTTTTTTGTATTATATGATTTATTTATTACATTTTATGTGGAGTGAATGAATAAAAGTATATTTACGGTGGCTCCTAGAGACAAAGCACGTACAAACTCCAAATCATGTACAAGACACACCAGAAGTGCTCCAGGATGCTTTTGTTACCTAGTGGCTACACAAGCCAGGAAGTACCAACGACCGGATTTGGTGTGTGGTAGTAACAGGTAAATTTAGGTGATCTAGGTAGCTCTGTTTTGGAAGTTCAGTTAACTCTAGAAATGTGTTTTGGACTTTGGGCGTGCTTTGGACTTTGCGCGTGCTTTGTCTCCAGGGGCCACCATATATATTTATATATAAACATATATTAAAAACCATGTTTTTTTTTTTACATTAGTAATTCCTTTTGGGCATAATTTTATATTGTTGTTGATAATAAATTAATTAAAGCAACAAAACAACCTGAAGAGCCGGTTGGGAGCCGAAAGAGCCGGTTCCCTAAAAAGAGCCGGAATTCCCATCACTAGTGCGATCCAAAGGCAACAACGGGCCAAACTTTTATTGGCTTCAGGATTATGACATTTTAACAACTGTTACTATTGTTTACTTTGTATTTATTTTAACAATTCCATTTAGTTTCGTGTGTTTTTCACGTTCGTGCTGTGTTTTCATTACTTATATTAAAAATATTTCTTTTCAAACTGAATTAAAAAAAACATAATTAGTAAAAAAGAAGTTAGTGTGTGATATTACCGGTCAGGCGCTCTGCGGGCAGCTAAACCCGCTGTGTGTGTGACGTGTAGGACCTCCTCCTCCAACACACAAGCAGCAGTAATGGCGGACTACGACAACTACGATGAACGGGACCGGGCCTACGGCAGCTTCGGCGGCGGCCGAGGGTGAGTTTCCGCCGTGCACGGCAGCTTTGTCGTGTCCCCGAAGAGCAAACTCGACCGGACCGTCGCCGTGTTTCCCGCTGCTGTCCGCCCCGAGTCAGGGGAGCAGGCTGTGTAGGCCCCGGAGCTTGACACGCCCCGCGGTTACTGAACAGGCCGAGCAGGCGTGAGGGTATCCCGGAGATATCAGCCGGGAAACACCGCGGTCTCGTAGCTGACATGCTAACAGTTAGCAAGCGGCTAGCTAGATGTAGACAGTAAGAACAGGCTCTCCAGTGTGGCGTGGATCGTCCCGCAGCTTGGCGGTACAGATACCCACTCAGCGCGTGTGGCTTTGAGGCAGTGGAGGCGAGCGGTGGGGAAGGAGGCCGCAGCAGGTTTAGGTGGAGGCGGTGGCGGAGCTGCAGGCTGCCCGCATGGCTGCATCATGTGTCCCCTGCTGCACATCCATCCACGTCGCAGTCAGAGCTGAGGGTGGGAGTCGGTTATAGCCGGTAGATGCGCTTACCGTCAGGTTAGCGGCTGTTTTCCGCTCTGTGGCACTGCGTGTTGTTATCTGATTGCTGATAAACGATTAATAAAAAGTGATTTTTTTTTCCTGGAGGGAGGGGGCTTCAGGATGTCTGCAGCACACAAAGCTTTAACATCAGCACAGGCAGGAGTCACCTGTGAGAAGATCGGACTGATGTTCTCTCCTTTATCACAGACTTTATGAACGAATTAACAGAAAACAGGGTTTTTTTGCCGAAAGTTTGCTGAGATTAATTTTTGGTCGATTAATTGTTTCAGCAATTAATCTTTATTTCTGTTTCTTCGGGAGCACCAAACCAAATTTCAATCAAAGTTTAGAGAATGATGAAGAGTTAAAGGGCTGCTTTTCTTCATCAGTTGTTCTGTCAGGAGCTCAATCTGATGAGAGGGGATAAACGTTGGGGCTGAACATGGGGCCTGAAGTCTATATTTTAGGAGTGGAGGGAATTCCCCTCATTGCATGCTTCCATTGGCGCAGGGTGGGCTGTAGAGTTTGAGTCTGGGCTGATTGAGTGGCTGAGCCCTGCAAAGACAATACATAAAACAGAAACCAGACTAAACTGGGTGAGGGTAATGTCTGGTAAATCAAACTGTGCTAACTTCTGCTTGAGCATCTTCTCAGAGCACTGAGGTCCATGTCGGCACATGTTGAAGCCTGTCTGTGTTTGAAACAGGGGGGGGGCGCTGTAGTCCTGCAGGGAGGGAGCAGAGCTCCAGATGTTGTCTTGATTATTCTTCTAGTCACTCTGCACCGCTGTCCTGAACGTTATTGGACCTCTGTTTGTGGGGATTTCTTGCAATATAAGTGAAAATTTTATGTATAACTCTTTTTGGGGGATCACCTGATGGCTCCAAAATGAGGCAGAGCAGACTGTGATTGCATGAAGCTTTGTTTGAGGGTGCTAGACGGCTGATTTCAGACTGTTGCTTCAAGAGTTTAGCAGCTGGCTCCATGTCAGTAGGTCAGACTTTTACTGGTTCGTAAAGAAGCTCAACATAATCTATAAGAACCAAACATCTATTAATAGATTTGTTGTTTATAATAAGTCTGTGTCTGTGAAAACGAGTCCCAGTTTCCCAGATATCCCATTTATTTTAAAGCCAAAGCTAGTAGAAGGTGTGGTGTTCTGCATGTGACTGGCATTCCTGCTACAGGGAGATGCTGCTGCTGGCAGCCTGTAGCAAAGCCTCCAAGTCATTTAAAGCTTCATCAGTTTCTCTGCTGTTGCTGTGTTTAAGAAGAAAAGGTGGTGTGTGGGAGCAGCACAAATTTTTGCTTCAGTTTAAACGACTCCTGCAGGCAGTTTGAGGTAACACTTTTGACGTGTGAATGTGGAAACACTGTGAGAAAACTGCTCCTCAGTGAGGGTCTGTTTCAGCTTCACAGGGGAACCCTGTCTGAAATGCTTTATTACTGGCCAAAGGTCGTCAGGTCATCACTCATGTTGAGGGATTTTTGTGGTGGGTGCATAGTATAAAGTGTTGCAGCACTCAGTTTGAAGTTGCTGTGTTAGGACGAGTGCTGGAGGCTGATAGTGGGCCTGTGGGGGTGGGCGGTCCATCTATGGTCAGGCCAAACAGTCTGAGAAAGCCTCAGTTTGATCAAACCACAACACTTCAAACAGTGCCGGTGCTTTTCCTTTGCCAGCATGTTTTATATGCAACACCTGATTTTAGCTGCGCGTTTGTATCATAGCAACAACAACCGGTCAGCGATGGATGCAAATCAACTCCAAATAGCAGCGAGCAGGAGCCAAGCTGGCTGACTTTGTTCATGTAGAGCAGGCTGACGCGCTGCTCAGCTCCTACATTTTAACCCCAAACTGCATGGCCGAAGCTCCTCTGGCTGTGTTTCTGCTTCATCAGACCTCCATCAGTGATCCAGGAGCAGGTGGAGCAGCACACAGCAGAGCGATAACCAAGTGGCTCAGAGTTTTGAATCCGGTTTGTAGTTTATAATTGTTTCAAAGTTTGAGCAGCTACAGAGGGTTAAACCAGCTGCTCTGAAACGCACAGATCTACACTGACGGGTGCACGGCAGCATGTCAAGCAGATGGAAATATTCTCTCATTTTTACGTCTTTTTACCTGATAAGAACAACAGGACACAGATTTACTGGCATCATAAACACACCACTCAAAGCGTCATAAATTCCAATTATGAGTCCTTGATTATTTTTGTTGTTCAGTTGGTGGAAATCTGCAGATTTACCCGTTATAATGATAAGTTAGAGCAATAATTCCTATAGATGGATATAAAACTAGAGATGTGCACTTACATATCACACATTCAACATCTCCCAGACCGCTGTTTGCGTCCACTAACAGGTTTGCAGAAATCACAAAAACCACTCCAGACGCACGATTTGTGATCTGATCAGCTGTTCTTTGCACTTCCTACGTTGGAGCATACTCATAACGTTGTGAGCATCAACTATTGTGTGGTTTCAGTGTACCTTTAGCTGTGAAAACAGGAAGTGATGTCATTTTTGCAGGAACTGTAGTTTTTTTTCCTCCTCCAAAGCCTATCAAAGCTGGAATACTGGAAACAGTTTATTTTGATGCCTTGTTTGTCATTTTGCTCCAGTTTATAAAAATGAGTCTCAAAAATGAAATTCTGAAGACTCAAAATACATTTCCTGTGGTTGGAAACTATTGTGTGCAACTTTTCTTTCTTACAATTTTGATATTTCTTATTGGCTTATTCCGCTTATTAAATAATGTATGTAATTACTGTGGACATTTTACAGACATATTATCAAAGTTTGACATATAAGGGTTGTATTGATGCATAGCAGCTTGAAATGTTTAAAAAAACACATGTAAAATGTAAAGTTTAGCTCTGGCAGATTGTGAGATTATTTCCGATCGTTCATCAAACTACAGTATTTGGATATCAGCTGATGGTTTTTCCTTTCAGACAGATTTCCAACATTCGTTATGTGTAGTAATTTATTTACTTGTTTACACTCAGGATGTTTCTCCGGTCTCTTTTTTTTAAATCTTCATTTATTGATCATTTTCATTAACAAGATCGACAGAGAGCCAGTATCGTCCAACAGCATCGTCTGATTGGTCAGGCTCTCCTTCCGTTTCACAAAACGGCCGTGAACGAGCGACCGAGCTCATAAAGTCATTGGGAACGCATCACGGGGCCGATTGCAGCTTTTAGGTCTTTCTGTCCCCGCCATTTCCTGTTTAGACTCCAAAGCGAGCACTCCCAGTTTGGAAGACCAGTGAGCTTAATGTGTGGAGAGTTGTTGTCTTTAACTCTGGTCCAGTCTGACCTCTACATCCCACAATCCTCTTTACTTGTGTCCCTGTCTGACGATCCTCTGTCCCCCCTCCCATCAGGCCCCGTGGCGGCAGCGGTCCCGGAGGCCCCAGGAAGCAGAAGGAGCTGCCGACAGAGCCTCCGTTCACGGCGTACGTGGGAAACCTGCCGTTCAACACGGTGCAGGGAGACATCGACATCATCTTCAAAGAGCTCAACATCCGCAGCGTCCGATTGGTCAGAGACAAAGAGACAGACAAGTTCAAAGGTTCGGAGGGGGTGTGGGTGTCGGGGATGATGAAGTTTGCCTCGGGTGAAACTTCCTGTCTGACTGTTTGCGTCTCTTTCAGGTTTTTGTTATGTTGAATTTGACGATTTGGAATCTCTAAAAGAAGCTTTGACATACGACGGCGCCGTGAGTATCTGATTTAATAAACCCGACGTTTTCTGGTTCTGCCACGCTGCTGTCTTTTCTGACAGGAACTCTGACCTGCAGTTATTAGGTGAAAGGTCACTGAGGGTGGACATCGCAGAGGGACGAAGACAAGAACGAGGAGGGGGCGGCTTTGGCTTCAGGAAAGACGACGGCAGAGGTACGAGCAGAGAAGAAGAGTGCTAACGTGGTAGGAAGGTTTCCAGGCTGGAGTTAGATCCCAGAGAAAATCAGGCGTGCTTTTCGACACGGGAAAGCTCTGAGGTGCTCCTCAGTGACCTGGAGCAAAAGACGGCTAAAATAGTTTTCACCAAATTCTTTACCAAAACATTTTTCTGCAGCTGAGTTGCCCATAAATCATCAGTGTTCTGCTAGTCTGTGCTGATTGGTCAGTTAAGGACGCAGGACAGGGCATCCCCGCGCGATGGCGCCCGTTCCCAAACGATAGCTCCAGCAGACGTTAGTAGAAGCTTCAAGTGTTTGTTGGTGTTTCCTCTGATTTATTGTCCGGTTCTCATCTTGGACCTGCTGCTGTTGTAATTTGGCGCTTTATGAATAAAGTTGAACATTTTAACCAACGGGAGGCGGGGTCTGCTCGCGACACGCCCCAAACTGTAATGTATCAGGGAGGTCACGTGGTGCTGGGACCTCCCTGATATTTACAAGAAGACCTCCTGGCTCCTGTTCCTAACCATGTTTTCTTGATCAAGGCCAAGAAAAGGTGATTAGGATAAGTGATGAGGGCTTAGGAAAAGAGGGGAGAGGTCCTGACACGTGCTGGAGGCGCTGTCTGGAAGCGGGCGCCGGTTGAATCTGATTCAGATTTAAGTCCAGCCGTCAAGGAAACGCAGACGAAGCATGTTTGATGTTGCCCTGTGACTCTGAGGAGGAGGACTCTTCATCTTTCATGCTTCATTTCTTCATCCTCACCTCCACAGACACCTCCCCTTTTCCTTTCACCTCCCTGCTGTTCATAGTCACCTGCAGGTAGGTGGAGGCCACCTGACGTCTCCTCCTGCTGACCTTTCACCTTCTTCAGTGTTCAGAGTGCTGCTGCTTCTCTCTAACTCCGATTGGCTCATGGACCACTAACAAGCTTCGCCTCTCTAGTGTAGCCCCTCCCAGCAGGAGGTGCTGCCACCTCCTCTGTTTTCTTTCCTCTCCCCCCCTCCCCCCTCAGTGTTAAACTGCCCCGTGTCCTCTGCAGGACGAGGAGGCTCTCGAGGCGCTCCCAGAGGAGGAGGAGGACGCGACTCCCGTGAGGACTTCTACGACCAGCCAGGAGGAGGTGCGGTCAGAGAGTTCAGCAGCTCAGGTTGGACAGCATCGCGTTCCAGCGGCCAATCAGGGCACTGCCAGCTGGGTTCTAGCCAATGGGACGGCAGGAAAATTTCCTCGGCCTCCAAACTTTTTTAAAGCAGTAAAACTAATCAAAGTAATGTTTAGACGGCAGACGTGCACTGCTCTCTGTTTACATATATGATGTGAGGCCATATTCTGATTATTGCTCTGGTGGTGAGGCATGATTGACCAGTAAGGGAGACTAACGTTAGAGGCTAACACACCAAACAGGAAGTGGTAACTAGTGTCTGGCTCCGCCTCCTGAAGCTGCTGGACACACCCTGTTTTTCCCCCATCATGCCCTTCACCTCAACCATCTCATATTCATTTCCAGGTCTGGACTCTTTCAGGGCGCCTGTGGCCGTCTATCTGAACACTCACCTGTGTGCGCGTCTGTCTGCTCACCTGTCTCTCTGCAGGTTTTAGAGATGATGACTACATGGGGGGGCGGAGTCGAGGCGGTGGCAGTCGCCCTAGTGACAGAAGGGGTGGAGGTGCAGGGATGGGTCGCTACAGAGACGGACCCCCACGCGGAGGAACGACAGACTTCAGGGAACCGTCTGAAGGTGACATGACTTCCTGCTTTGTTTTTTAACCTTTTCAGCAACGCTCTGACACAGGTGGATTAGGTGTGGTAAAATATGGCAGCGCTGTATCAGCAATGACTGTGACACAGATAATACATAGAAAACAATTAGCCAGGTGCTAACAGGTGTGTACGTCTTAGGGCCCGCCTGTCGCACAAATCCAGGAAGAGGAAGGATAGCAGAGAGAGTAGGAGGGGTCATCGCAGTATCAGAATCCTGAGCGGATGATCATCCAATTAGCCAGTGAGGCATACACCTGACACACTGAGCTGAGAACACAGCAGCGTGACATCAGCACAGCATGTGCACATACCTGTGTTTCTAGAGGCTCCCCCTGGTGGCCTGCTTTGCTTCCTCCTGGTGTCCCACACAGGGGTTAGAAAGAAGAGTGTTTCCTGCTTGTTATAGAAATGCTTCTCTGGAAAAAAGCCCCCAGTTTAGATTTTTCCTGACTGGAAGTAAAGTGTCTGTTGATTTAAAAACAGGAAGTTCCCCCGGCGTGCACTGACTGTCTGTTGTTATGTGTCTGTTGCAGAGGAGCGTGCACAGCGGCCTCGGCTGCAGCTGAAGCCTCGGACCGTCTCTGAGCCGCTCAACCAGGTCGCCAACCCCAACTCCGCCATCTTTGGCGGAGCGAAGCCGCGAGAGGAGGTGATATCAAAAGAAAAACCATAAGAGACTGAAGGCCGCACGGCCGTAGGGAGGGAGGGGGGCGGGGGGAGAGGGAGGTTAGGGGGGCGAGAGCGAACTTTAACCAAGAAACGCCAAACGGGGTGATTTAGACGCCACAGTTAGTCCTTCCTGACAGACGGCCAGTTAGCGAGCGAGCGAGCGGACGCTGCCCTCCTCCTCTTCTTCTTCTTCTTCCTGTTTGAGTTCAGTTTGAGCAGAATATTTATTCTTAGTGGGAATAAAGACGAATCGCACTCTGACACTCTGATCAGTAATAAACCTGTAAACACAACACGGCGAGCAGCTCGTCAATGCATGTTCCGTCTTTGGGTTTCTCTGCCCCGCCCCCTCACCGCCACCTCCGCTTTCTGTGATGTCACACCTGCTTTGTCCTGTAGCCCCGCCCCATCCTCTTCTGGGTCAACGGTTGCCCACATTTACTCCAACAGAAAGATGCTCGGAGGTTAAACCTGTAAAGTCTTTTAGTGTTTCTTTTTTGTATTTTATAGTTGTTGAACTACAGCCCTGCCCCCTCACTCTGATTGGTTGAAAATGTCCCCCACTTTAGTTGTTTTGTTGTTTTAATCTTTGGTGTCTTTTGTTGATTTGGTTAGCGTTACAGCAGCTTGTCGTCCTGGGTGGGTGGGGTTTAATGCCTGGCTCTCAGCGAGCTCCGCCCACTCAGGTGTCCACAGCAGACCCACTTGATGAAATAAGTAAACTGCTAAAAAGCTTTAGACTTCTGTTCCCATGATGCTCTGCTAGCACAGACAGGTGCTGCATTCACTGTCTGCAGAATTTTACATGAAAAATCAAAAAACGGTGCATTCAGGTGCAGGAGACAGCTCCTCGGGAATCATTAAATCCTACTAGTTTTCCTGATTTATGACTGTGGAAGAACAGACCCTGAATGCAGCACAGTTTGAAAAGGCTCCTCTGATTGGCTGTGTTCTGTCGGGTTTGCAGCGATGTGGCAGTGTCCTGTCCAATCAGCTTTAACAATGCCTCCCACACTGAACACACAGAAGGGAATCTTTTCTGATTGGTCTGTTGATCCACACTGAAAACTTTTATATATATTTTTTAATTTAATTGTATCTATATATTTTTTTTTTCTTTTTTTTTTAGATTTTTAACTTTTCCTGAAACATTAGCTCTGAGTCACCGTTCGCCTTATTATGAGTTGAATGATTATGAACTGTTCTCTCAGGAACTGCTTCATATTTTTGTAGGAAAAAAAATCTACCAGCTTTTATTTAATGTTGGTGAAAATGTTAAGGAAATGTTGTAAGAGAAGTTTGACCACCAACAGCAACGACAGCAGAAATAAGTGAAGACATTGAGCCCGGTCTCTATTGATTCTGTCTCCGTTTGTTTGGTTCACAGGTTTTTACAGGCTCACTGAGACTAAATGTGTAGGCGTATTCTCGAACTTCATAAACTATCCGGTCGTTAAGTCTGACGTCACTAGCCGTGTCTGGGCCTAAACTCCGCTGCAGCTCCATATATCAAACGATCACTATGGCATTACTGAGAGTTGAAAAACTGTCTAAATTCTTTCATCTTTAATAAAATGATCAGCGTTCTGCTCTACCAGGTGTAACAATTGAGTTTAACATCCAGGCATCCATGAAAACGGAATTTATGACATTTAACGGAGTTAGAAGTTAGCAGGAAGTTAGCTCGCTAGCTTCTATCTAAATACAATATAGCATGTCCTGACTGCGGGGTTTTGGAAACAAATTCAAACGTACAGCTCTGTTATCACTTCCAACATAAATGAAGACAGAAAACTAAACAGCAGTGACGTTTGTAGGGTTACTGAAGTTTGGCTAGCTGGTATATAATGATGTGCTACGTGACCGCTAGCGACACAGCTATGTTAGCATAATATAAACAAGCTAACTTTTTTTCCACTGGATAAAAGTTAACGTGAGTGTTCTCGGTGGTCAGGAACAAATGTAATCGCATGGCAGGATGCTGTAAAAGGACCAAACTTCAGCCAGGAGAACAACTGAGATAATCCATCCACAATACGAGGTTAGTCATTCATATACTGCTGCATGGGCTGGGCTGTAGTTACATCCTAAGGGTTTAAAAACTGAGCTTAAATAAATGATTAGCGGTAATAAAAGCCGAGGGAGGTCAGCAGTGATCACTGGCTGTTTTAGGAGCTTTTTGAGATTAAATAGAAGAAAATACAAAACATTAAACATGTTAACAACACAAAAGCCATATTAAACACAGACTACTTTAGGCCCGGAAGTAGGATTCGTCACGTCATCACTTAACGACCGGATATGTGCAGAACTGTTACTGCTTTAATGTCGTCAGGCGGCCCGATGTGCTCTGAAGTTTCCTGTTCAGGACCACCACCCTCCAAAATCTGTGAGAAGCTCAGTTAGTCTCTGTACTTTGTAAAAGATGATGTCAGAGCTTTGACTGCGCTGTCGTACTTGCACTGAGCGAGGTTGAATCACTGACGGCAGCTAAAGCAGTGAAAATGTTCTGGACTCTAAACGGTCCCTCGAATCCAGGGAGACGATTTTCATTCATAAAAATCAGGGAGGACAAAATAAGTTCAAAGTGTTTTTCTTAACTTTTATTTTTCCCTTCCTTTGCTCCCCTTTTTCATCTCTTCCTTCTTTTTTTCTCCTTCCATCTGTCTTTGATTACAGCACTGAGTCATTTAAAGCCGCCACCACAGATCCCAACCAGACGGTGGCGCTAGCACGCCGCATTGCCGACAGAACAGAAGAAACCGAAAGCTTTTTTTTTTTTTTTCTTCTTTTTTTTTTGTGCTGTTTGGTGGTTTCAGTGTGGGTCAGACGCCAGCGTCCACCGATAAATTGTTGTAAAGTTGATTGTGTACAATAAAGATGGGGCTTTGGTCTGGAACCTGTAACTTCTGTGTGTTTCTCTGTGGCCCGACAGGAAACTGGCTGTAAACCCGGCCCAGGTGAAAGCTTTCAGGTGTGGGTCTGCGTCGCTTTGACATCATGTGTGTTTTTTTTGTTTTTCTTGGAGGTAAAATGCAGAAACGTTTCTGAATAAACAACTGTTAGAACTTTCCTTTCCTTGAGTTTATGGCAATAAAACTGTCTTCATCTTTGTCCTCATACCAACCCGAATGTGTTTAATTTCAAGGTGGGGGAGGCGGGGCATTGATTCCTCATTACATTTTTATTTTTCTTCCAAATGAAAGAAGAATAAAGAATAAAGCTCGTTCTGTTCTGCCTCTGTATGTCTGTGTCGCTCCGACGAGCAGCTCCTGCTGCGGTGACCGGCGTTAATGTTAAACATGACCACAGTTTACAACTTCATCAGGTACACCTCTCCAGCGCCTGGTTGGAGCTCCTCCTCCTTCAGTCGTTGCTCAGAGGTGACATCATCACACACCTGCTGGAGGTGGTTCCAGAGATGCTGCAGGACCTTGCTGAGGGTCTATGTGGATGTGGGAGGGCTCTTAGAAAGTTTGTTCAACATCTAAAGCAGTTTCACTCATTTCTAAAGGTATCCTGACTTCAGCTGTTTCATTTACAGTCTGGTCACCTGGGACAAACTGAACTCGCTGGACAGGCTTAGAAAGCCAGAAGGTCTCGGTACTATAACTGGACGTCAGCATGAAGTGGCAGGTTGGCTCTGAGAGTAAAGGGTTTGTTCCGGGAGCTCGGGCCTCGCTGAGCCAGCAGCGCTATTTCTGTTCATGTCCGCCAGATTGAAGACCGGGACCAATATTGGAACCGCTGACATCAGTGAGGGGCTACTGCAAGGAACTCACCGATGTTGGTCCACAGGTTCTGATCAGTCAGGCTTTCTACAGAAGTCTCTTCAGCTTCCACTACATTAATAACCGGTTCTCTCCCAAACCCAGCAGCAGGCTGCTGAGAAACAGCCTTCAGCTCAATTTAATTTATGTATGCATGTAGCACCAAAGCACAGCTACAGTTGCCTCTGGGCCCTTCATATTATAAGGTAAAGACTACAACAGTACAGAGAATCCCCAACAATCTCACGACTTGAGTAAGCACTTGGCAACAGTGGTAAGGAAAAACCCGTTTGAATCAAGAAGTTAAACGTGCAGGTAAAAAGAAGGGGAGCACGCTTTCTCATCCATGATGTATGTATCTGTAACCAGGCAGAATAAACTCCATCACTCATTAAACAGGTGGTTCAGTTCTGACCCGTAACATGTATTTTGCTGTTGTGGGGTAAAGGGGCGGGGCTGAGAAAATACAGGTGTGCTTTAAATGAGTTTCTCCAGGTTTCATTCACCTGTGTGTCTAATGTCCATTCAGTTTGACATCTACTCCTTATTGTGGTAGATGTGTGTATTTTATGACACTCACACCATCCTAAACGCATTTGGAATTATTTCCTCTAAACTCAGTAATCCAGTCAAACTGAGCGCCACCTGTGGGCGGGGCCTGTTAGCACAGGTATTCATCCAAGCCTGAGGGTAATCGATCAGGTTACACTTAAATAAAGTTCTCGAAAAAATAAAAGTTCAAAAACGTTTTCTGCTATTTTAAATAAGTCAAAGTTGTAATTCACTTAAGTACAAATGCTGGCGTCCTCCGGTGTGTGTGTGTGTGTGTGTTATCTGAGTCAGTGTGTTTATGTGTGTGTTATCTGACTGTGTGTGTGTGTGTGTGTGTGGCCGAAGTCTTCCTGGTTGGCTGTGTTGTTGTCTCAGCCCTCGCAGTGTCTCTGTGCTCCTGTTATTCCTTCACTTCCTCCTTCAGGTCGTCGTCATGTTGTTTAACTAACTAGCAACTGCTGCTTAGTGTTTCTTAACTACCATCAACTTGTCTGGGAGTTAGCTATCTGCTAGCTCTAGCAACCCTGTCATCAACAGGTAAGACGCCTCATTACGTCGGTAACCGACCCGGCTATTTGTCAGTTAACCCGTAAAGTGAGACAGTTAACCCGGTCTAAGTGTCCGAGCTACTGTCTTCTGTCCTGCTCTGAGTTTCTTTGAGTCTTTGCTCTTTTCAAACTTCTCTAACCAGCCTAGCGTTAGCATAGTTTTTAGCCTCCTAGCAGCAGAGGGTACTTCCCGGACTTAACACGCCGGATTACGTTAACAAACCGTCGGATTTAAAGTCCTGTGACTTACCGGTAAGTGTATAATCATCTCTGAACAAAGTAATTCGGACTTCACGCCACTTATATGGAGACGTTTTCTCATTCGGCTCACAGTTATAATTAAACAATGCTCATTTAAATGACACGCCAGCTTGAATACCGATGAAGTTTAGTCGGAGCCAAGTTGTGTGCCGTGTTGATGATTTATTAAATACGAATCTCGAAACTTTATGAAACATAAAGCCGAATTCATCAGAACATTAGCGGGAATATTTCAACAGTTTTTCCATAGTGGTTTTTTTAAAAGTCGGCGACAAACGCGACACAAACGTCCATTTTTCTCACGGAATTCGGCTAACTGTCACCTGTGTACAAAACGAAGTTGTTTTGGCCATTTACAGTGTTTATTTCACGACAACAACAAACCTGTAGCGTAAAATACTGAACTCAGACTTTAATATCAGTAGTTCCAGTAAAATGTGGTCACGTGTCTTTGGATAAAGCTAGATTAAAGCTGTTTGTTATGGGGACAAATATGAGTCATGTTTATAAAGTAAGAATCCAGTTCTGTGAAACGTCAAGCAGAGTTAATGAGAATAAGAACAGCGAGCAGTTTTTAGTTTGTATACAACCTTATTATCGAGCGCTAAGCGAAAGAAACATCAGTTTTTCTTATGGAGTCTGGCAAATGGGGAAATTGTTGAAATAATCAGTGATAATTAAAGATAAGGTCACGAAAGCTGTGGAGGGTTGATGAGGGCAGCACTGACAGGTTCAGCTGCTTTATAAAAACGACTGTTTACAATTTACGTGAATTTTTAATTTTTCTTTTTGTTTCCAGAGGTGACTTTGTGGTTTCAGTTCAGTTGTTACTGTTTAAAGTGTTTACTTTCATTTTAGTTCTTCTTTGCCACGTGAAACTTTAAAAATCAAATATTTCACATGATATAGTAGAAATGCCTGAGCAGTAAGCATCTAATCTGAAGTTAGCATTCAATAAAAGCTGTTATTACATGCTGAGAATACAGAGAGAGATCATTGAGTTGGTGAGCTGTGTTGAACTTACAGTCACAGGACTGTCTTAATACCTATTGGATCACCATGGTAACTGATGCTGAGCACAAACTGGACTGGAGCCGGCGAGGTTCAGGTGGGCTGTGGGATTCAAAGCTCGCCCTCGCCGTCACGCCGCCATCAGCCTGATATAGGCAGGATCCACGCTTTCATGCTGTTAGACTGGGGCAGCAGAAATTGAGCTTCAGGCTAGGCAGCATTTTTCCATCTTCTATTGTCGTTTAGCAGCTTCAGTTTGCGGGTCAGCATACTGGGGTTGGTCATTTGAGTTCCTGTTGCCTCGCTCTCAGCTTGAAGCAGACTGTCTATTGTGCGCACATCAGCGAGTCATTGTCTCCCAGAGAGCGGCCTCTCACGGGACCTTTTCTCACATTCTCGGTAAACTCAGAGATGGCTGTGTGGGAAAATCCCAGCACATCATCAGTTTCTGAAACACTCTGATCCATGTGTCTAAATGCACGGAGCTCCTGTCGTGTGATTGGCTGATCAGATACTTGTGTTGAAGAGGTGTACGAGCGGCCACGTATGTTTCGGTACGAGCTCAGTCTGGTCAATCATTTTTGTCTTCCACGCGTCACACTTTATTTCACTCGCACTGAAGCAGGATCATCATTTATCATCTTTATTGATCTCCGTCCCGCTAACACTGTATGTGATGTGAGTAGTGGCGCTTTATCACTGCTCTCATGTGAGCATGCTCAGAGCCAGAGTGTTTTAACAGGGAAGTTTGATAACGCCATCGTGATGCGTGCTCTGCAGTTTTCCGTTTTGTCCGTCCAGCGAACAGAGAAAAAGAGAAAACCTGGAAAAGTCGGAGCTGCTCTGTGACACAGACCTGCAACAAGCTACTGATCCTTAGTCAGGATCGTTGTGTGTTTGCATACACACCACACCGCTGTTTGTGTCCCACTGAAGAAGGAAAATGTTCATATAATCGAGCCGAAAAGAGCAAATGAAGCCAAACTGGTTTAAATTAAAGGCTTTTATTGTGAAGGACTCAGAGGAACGTGTTTTTAACTCCATAAACCTGTGTCTTTCTGTGTGTGTGCGTGTGTGTGTCAGCCATGTTTGCGTCCTGCTGTAACTGGCTCTGTATGGACACAGCCAATGCGGATCAGCCCACTCGAAGCGACAGACGTCATCAGTCCTACACCAACTCGGCCTTCACCAGCCAGCCGTCTCCTCCACCTGAACACACCTGTAAGGCCTGCGGGGGGCGGCTCGACACACCTGCCACAAAAGTGAGTGAGTGATTGTTCCAGCCCTGAGCCTGCAGCTGCAGCGAGCTCCTGTCTGTGGACATTGTCCACAGGGAGGGGGGGTCGTCACATTTGTGTTCAAAGGGCTGTTGGAGGTTAAAGTTCTGGATCACGTGACAGATTTTTGGATCCTTGTTAGAGGCGGTTGGTAGGACCACCTAAAGCAGGGGTGGGCAACTCCAGGCCTCGAGGGCCGGTGTCCTGCAGGTTTTAGATGCATCCTTGATCCATCACAGCTGATTCAAATGGTTAAAGGACCTCCTCAACATGTCCTGAAGTTCTCCAGAGGCCTGGTAACGAACTAATCATGTGATTCAGGTGTGCTGACCCAGGGTGAGATCTAAAACCTGCAGGACACCGACCCTCGAGGCCTGGAGTTGCCCACCCCTGACCTAAAGGCTCCATATAAGTGATTATCACATCAAATACACTTTCTTCATCGCAGACGTTGGGAGGTTCCTGTTTGAGGAGCCAAAACATTAAACACAGATCACTTAAATGAGGTGAAATAGTTCATAAAATAGAAACGGTGCAGATGCTCGGCTCTTTGTTTCCATCCACTGAACTCCCCGCCTCCGTCAGGTTATTC